>NW_022145606.1:45412773-45557773 GCF_000002235.5 Strongylocentrotus purpuratus | reverse complement strand
TTTACGACTGGCTGTGGTACAAAATGTAGATAATTAATCACTTTTCTAATCGAAGAGGTATTTTTTTTATATTGCATGATCCTGCCTTTATAGAAAAAATTGTCTGTACATTACTGGTAAGCCTATTTCATGTTAGATACCATAAGTAATCAACAACTCGTCGGTAAGTAAAGACTAATCTTTTTGCAGACCATTTATGTACGGAGGAGCTAAACGAGTGAAATAAAAAAATACTACAGCCTACTATAAAACGACAAAGTCCACAATACAAAATAAATCTTGTACATGTTGAAATGTCTCACACAAACTAATTGGGAAATATGGTCAAAATCAAGGAATAAACAATCAGGAAGAAGGTTTAAAGACCGTCAATACTACTGGGCCAGAAGGGATTAGACCACACAGCGATAATAGATATGTTCGAAAAAGTAATCCTGCCAGTATTGCTAAATTTAGAGATGAGTTGTTAGCAACTGATTGGAGAGAAGTATTACGTGATTATGATGTTGATAGTTCATATGATAAATTCTTAAATACATTCTTTTTGCTGTATGATAAAAATTTACCTTTATGTAAATGTAATAGTAGAAATCGTAGAACAACCCCTCGATTGCCATGGATTACTAATTCTATGTTGAGGTCAATAAATAGGAAAAATAAGTTGTACTATAAGTATAAGATTAGCAAATCTCAGTCTTCTCATAGGAAATATACTATTTATCGGAATACTCTTACTTAAATCCTACGTGCTGCTAAGAAGCAGTATTACTTTGCTCAATTTCAGGCGACACATAATGATATAAAAGGTACTTGGAAAGTGATTAGGAATGTCTTTAAGCCAAAGCAGAAAGCGTCTGATGTAAGTAAATTAAACATTGATGGGAATGTAGTTGATGATCCAGAAGTTATTGTAGATAAATTCAATGAATATTTTTGTAATATTGGCCAGAATTTGTCGCGTGTCATCCCAGAGTCTCAAAAAACATTTCAATCTTTTTTAGAAAACCCTAATCATAATAGTTTATTTTTATTGCCAACGACTGTAGAAGAATTATTTGATATTGTACATTCTTTAAAGAATAAGAAAAGTCCGGGTTGTGACTTTATAACAAATGAGTTGATAAAAAATGTAATTGTTGGTATTGTACAACCCCTCGTACATATATTCAATCTATCAATGACCACTGGTGTTGTACCCATGAAAATGAAAATTGCAAAGGTTGTGCCCATTTTTAAAAAGGGTGATGCCCTTATCTTGAATAATTATCGTCCTATTTCTTTGTTGAATTCCTTTTCTAAAATTCTTGAGAAGCTAATGTATACTCGGACGATAAAATTCATGATGAATGCTACAATTTTGTCTAATTTTCAGTTTGGTTTCCGTGAAAAACACACTACCACTCATGCTATTCTACATTTGGTGGATAAGATATCCAGTGCCTTAGATGCACGCATGCATACAGTTGGTGTCTTCTTAGACTACTCTAAAGCGTTTGATACTGTAAATCATGATATTTTAATAGATAAACTGTGCCATTATGGTGTAAGGGGAATAGCATTAGATTGGTTTAGAAGCTACTTAAAAAACAGGAAACAGTTTGTTACTTTAAATGGAATTGATTCAGATTTGCGGGACGTCACTTGTGGGGTCCCACAGGGATCCCTTCTAGGCCCGCTTTTGTTTATTGTGTATATTAACGATTTTCAACTTTCCGCAAAAATGTTAACATTCATTTTATTTGCAGATGACTCGAGTGTATTTTTCTCTCACAGAAATCCACAAACTCTTTTGCAGACTGTAAACTCTGAGTTGACCAATGTGACATTGTGGATTCATGCAAACAAGTTGTCTTTAAATCTTAAAAAAACTAATTATATGCTCTTTAGTAATTCCCTGAAATTATTGCCTGGAAATGTAATGTTCAATGGTGTTGAGATTGAAAGAGTATCTACATTTAAATTTCTTGGCTTGCATATTGATGAACATTTAAATTGGAAGGACCATATTAGTAAACTTTGTAAATTATTGTCAAGAAATACTGGTGTAATATATAAATTGAAATCTGTGTTCCCACTGAATATTTTACTTATGCTGTACGCAACTTTAATTTTGCCATATTTGCACTATGGTGTGCTAGCTTGGGGCAACTCGTTCAAATCTCAAATTGATAAATTATTACTGGTACAGAAAAGAGTAATACGAATTGTTTGTAATACTCACTATCTTGCGCATACAGATGTTCTTTTTTATAATAGTAGTGTTTTGAAAGTTGAAGATATTTATCATTTACAACTAGGAGCTCTAATGTATGAATTGAATACAGGTCTACTGCCAGTGGCCTTGGCTAGAATATTTAAGAAAAATAACCAAGTTCATAGTTATTCCACACGTCAGGCGCAAGCATATCACTTGCCTCTTGTTAGAACGCAATTTGCCCTTACTACTTTGGGGTCCACTGGTCCTAGGTTTTGGAATTCCCTTGAACCAAGAATAGCGCAATCGGTCAGTATTTATGTATTTAAGCGCAAACTAAAGTTACTTTATTTGAGTCGATATCGTCTAGATTTATAGCTGTGATCAATATTTAAGAAAAATATTTACTATATAGGTCAGCATAATTCTACTCCTGTTTCTCACATCTATTCATCTGTCCGTCTTTTTTTGTTTTGTCTGTGTTTCAGTCGAGTTGCTCGTAGTTTTTTTCCCTGTTTCTCATGTTTAAAGCCATTATTAAGTATTTAATAGATTTTATTATACTTATTTATGTTTATATTTTTTCAGTTGTTTAGTTAGTTTAGTTTATCAGCATTTAAATGTTTGCATTATTCTTATCTGACGAGTTTGTTCTTTTAGGACATACTCATATTAGCTACTCATGAGGGACCTTAAATCCACAAGCCTTGCTTTCAACCAAGATCACCTCATCTTTCTATTGTAACGCCATATTATGTTAAACTTGTTATATTCATGTCATATTTGTAAAGTGTGTTATGAAAGAAAGATAAATAAAACTTGAACTTGAACTTGAACTTGAAGGTCACTGACAGGTGGCTATCTCATTAACTCAGCTCTCAAATAACATAAGAAAAAGAGGATCATGGGGTACCAACAGGCACCGATTAGGGAATTTTTCTATAAAGAGGGAGCAAGTAGCTACAAGTAGGACAGTGGGGCTTTAATATAAGGACACATTGTCTCATCTTTATTGATATGTTGATGACTACAAAATTGAATAAAAGGGAAAACGGGACTTGAGTGAATTTTGCTCAGTGATATAAGAACGCTTTTCCCAACCCATGCAAAGGTGTTGGCATAATTATACGTGTATCATTATTATTAGTAGTCATGTAGTAGAAGTGGTATACAGTAAATTATACAAATAACAGTAATAATAATAAATAATAATAACGATAATAATAAGGATAATAACAACAATGATAATGATGTACAATAATTGATTTGAGGCATAGGTTCCTGATATTTAAGGCCTACAAAATCATAATAATCCGAATTGGTTTCTTTTCTGTATTTACTCACTGCAGCAGGAGGATCAGAACAATATACACCACCCTTGTGATATAACCAACGCTGATGAAGTAGTGACTCCAACACAGGATGGCATCAGTACCAGACGAAATGCCCCACCCTCACGCCCCTACCCCAAACCCTCCACCACCACCACCAGTCCCGGAGTTACCCCCCTACGCACCAGTCGATCCCCAAAAGACTCCACTGCGACCTGACCTTGGCTCTCCGCCGCCTTACGCAAGTGTAGTGCAGGAGACATATACGAACAATGGGTACCAAGGTGAAGGTCGTTGTCAAGGTCATTGCCAAGGGCAGTCACAAGGTCAAGGTCATTCTCAAAGTCAACCTCAATGTCGTGTGCATTATCATAGAGGACCGCCGTTTCATCGGTGTCATGTTCATCATCACCCTCATCGAAGCCCCAGTGGGGCGGGGCTCTCAGAGGCCATGCAAGAACTCGTTGTTGACCACGGTCTGTCGACGTCTTTCGGACAATACAATCAGTGCTCCCTCAACGACATGGCTGCGCCTGTAAGTCTATTCGCCTTTCTGGGGGTGTTTCACAAAGACAAAGATCGACTTTAAGTTGGACTTAAATATGGCAGGCCGTTCATACCACTGTTTACTCTCAACATTTACTGGCATTGGTCTCTCAAGGAACGTACAAAATTAATCATGGTCACAAATCTACAGAATTCGCATTTTTGATAATTCATTATTCAAGGAAAAAACCTATTTAAACATCATAATGGTAAGAGCAAACAGTGGCATAAACGGCCTGCCATAGTTAAGTCCAACTTAAATTCGATCGTAGTCTTTGTGAAACACTCCCCTGATGTTGTAATGAAGGTACAGCGATGTAGCTAAAAATGAGGGTACAGGGGCCCTTGACCCACTCAAATCAAAGGGAGGACAAAGACAGTAAAACAAAAGCGAGAAAGAAGATGACAGGACTCCTATAAAATCCCCTAGTTGATGGCTTTCTTAATTCACTTTCACTCCATCTAGTAAGATTGGTGCCCCCCCCTCCCCTCTCCCACTGAAAGGCCGGTCTCATGCTAATTCACTGTATAAACACAATATTCATAGCAACAATAGGCCGCATATGTTTGACTTCCTATTTTCAAATGCATACTGAAAAGCCGACACCGTATTCTAAAATTTAGGAAATGACAAACAAAATAATTTACACATCTTCAAGATTCAGGAAATAGGGAGGGGGGGGGGGGGGGGGGTAAGTAAACAACCGCCCTCATTTTGCGCCCATTGGTCTCATTTTCGTCATGGACCCAAGGCATGCCTTTTCTCATTTTGTGGTTGAATTCATTTTTCCAGATCTATGTTAGAAATTAATGTTACAAATTATGTTTAGAATACATTGTCATATTTCTGTTTGAAACTCGTATTTTGTTCTTGAAATATACTGTCGTTTGAATTTCATTTTCAAATTACAGTCAAACCTGTCTTTAGCGACCGCCCAAGGGAAACACAAACAGTGGTCTTTGTAGACAGGTTCCTTATGATGTTTCAATGAGAAATCATTTTCAAGGGAACACAAAATGTGGTCTTTGTAGACAGGTTTCTTTGTAGACAGGTGGTCAGTAAAGCAGGTTTGACTGTATATCAATCCCTTTTCTCTCTCGCTCTCCCTCAACAGATGCGATACCCGCAACATGTAACGATTATCCGCGATAGCCAAGTCGGTGCTGAGATCAACACTCACTGTCTGATCGGGTTTGCGACCTTTGTGCTGTGCTGCTGCTGCGTACCTTTTGGAATGGCGGCGATGATGAAGGCACTGGAGGTGAGCATGATGGCTGAAGTGGCGTAGCGTCGAGGAGAGGGGCTATGCCATCGGGGGGGGGGGGGGTCCGGGTCGGATCAAATATGGATCAATGGGAAAGAGGGAGAGGAAGGGTGGAGAGAGAGAGAGGAAGAGAGGAGAAGAGAGAGAGAGAGAGGAAGAGATTGAAGGAGGGGAGAGGGAAGAGGGAGAGAGATAGAATAAATTATTGAATGAAATAATAAACAAACAAATGAATAAATAAATGGGTAAATAATTAGATTAATAACATATTGAATGAATGAATAAATAAATAAATAATAAATAAATTGATAATAATTAGATGAAGAAATGAATGAATGAATGAATAACAAACAAAGAAAATAATTATGATATAAAGAAAGAGAAATTAGAGATTCAGCGTGTGCAAGGCCTAACGTCTTATCGTCGTCTCATGTTTTCCCTTTTAAATTGAAGCAAAAAAGTTCTATTAGTTTGTCCCGCTGGTCAAAAAATGATTAGGAATAATGACATTACATTGATTCTATATATTTCGCCTGCAGGTTCGAACCCGACTTAGGACTGGAGACATCGTCGGGGCCAGGACGGCGGCGTCGTCATCCAGGATGTGGGCTGGCTCGGGGCTCCTGATCGGGGCCGTATTTGAACTCTCCCTCATCGTCTATATTTTGTACATTTAGAGGAAGAAACCCTCTTTAAAAAATAATCTGTAAACTCGAGATTTTACAAACTATGTTGATACAACAAACAAACGACATTTATCATCGTTGACAACAAATTGTTTTCAACAAAGGCTACGTTGAGAATTCATAATACTTCTTTAAAGGTAATACAAAGTTTTGGTATGGGTTCATGAATTTGGTTCAAATGAACATATTGGAAGCATATGTGATCCTACAATATTCAGTGATCGTTGTCGCGGTTGAAATCGAGTCTAAAGTTATGAAATTGTAAATAATAAACTCTTTATGTTGTATAGCTCCCTCTCAAGGTCAAAATATTAATTAAGCTATAAAACAATGTTTCTTGACTAGAATCGACTAACTAGTTCCCGTTGGGAAATTATATATCACAACTACATATTCTGAAATTGTCATGGTCACAGCTACTATTGTACGGCCGTAGGCGCTATTTGAAATTTATCAAAATTTACCGGGAGCACCGGTAAATTTTTATATTCAATTTTTCTCGAAAGCAGAAGTGCTTTAGGGGCTAAAATTTTTCGTGTTTATAATACATCCACAGGGGCATCCAAATATATCAAAATTATAAAGAATCACTATCCACCAAATTTTCAACATTTCTCAAAACTTTGTATTACCTTTAATAAATTAGGCCTACTTATTGTTTGTCAGAAAACCTTTTTTCTTATTTAAATAGCAGGTGCGTCGCAATAAACATGCATACTGCCCCGGCCGTAACCCCCCCCCAAAAAAAAACCCACAAAAAACAACAACAACAACAACAACAACAAACAAACACAAATACAAACACAAACAAACAATCAAACAAACAAACAACAACAACAGCAACAATAGTAATCCTTTTTGAGGGTCGTAGGTTAAATTATTTAACTTAGCTTTTAAATAGTCAACGTAAGGTATATCTTTATATAAATACATACTTCATATAAGCACGTCTTCACACCTTTTTTTTAATTTGTCGAACTCCTCAGAGTGATCACATCACACACTCGATATTTATCATAGGAATGTTGTAAGATAATCATAGTTCTCGTGACTTCAACCATATATATATATATATATATACCAAAATCTGTGTGTGTACTAATTCATTTATATATCTCAAATATATATATTATGTTTAAATCAAAATGTATGTATATTTTTTATTGGAAATAAAAAGAAAAGAAAAAATAATTTATGAATTTACTTGTCATCATTAATTGTGGCATCTTTTCTTAACATGACAGGTGAAGAATTTATTGCTTGAACTCAAACTGGATCGACCACCGTGGTGAAAGAGACGAGAAGAGCAGAAAAGCTCGCCGGGAAGAAGGGGGGGGGGGGGGGACTAATATTTTTTTTTGGACGGGGATGTGCTGCCCAAGCTCCGAACCCCTACCCATTTTTAAGGATAATTTGAGGGTTTTTTTTCGAAATTGAAAGGCCGAATTTTCACAATTTTGAAAAAACGGACTCATGTTTAGGGATATTTTTGTTCAAAATGGGACCCATGTTTAGGGATTTTTGTGTGAAAAAGTGACCCATTAGAGCGGATATTTTAATATGTGAGTATCCCCCTCCCCCCCCCCCCCCCCGAGGGGGGGGGGGGCAGAGAAAAGGGAAGAGAAGAAAATGGAGCCAGAGTATAGGAGAAGAGAATTAAGAGAAGAATTGAAATGAGAGAGAATTAGATCGAAAAGAGAAGATCTTGAAACTGAAAGGGAGAGAAGAGAAGTGAAGAAAGAGGTAGCTCGAAAAAAGGAGAGTAGGATCGAGGGAAAGGAGCGAAAGAGAGAGAGAGAGAGAGAGAGAGAGAGGGAGGGAGGGAGAGATCAGAGGCGGTGGAGCGAGTTCCAAAGTGGGGGGGGGGGCACAAACAAAAAGGGAACTTTCTGGAAAAAAGGGGCACCTTCAAAGGGAAATCTCAAAGCGAAAATATAACCAATTTTAGACATTGGTATATTGTGATTACATTATCGGGGATAATTTCAATGTTTGTTTCTCTTTATACATATTATAATAAATTGCTTAAGCATCATACTTTGCAGTTGAGTGTGATGGTCTGAAAATTCATTTTCGAGCGAGGATTTTTTTTTTAAAGAATTGTGAGGTCGCAGTGCGGAAATATACATGTTATACAAAGGAAAAATCCAATCCTGATGGGGTTATAAGCACATTCTCATAATGGAAGACTGAAAAGATTTTTGATAAGTTACATAATAATATCTATAACTACGAGCGAGCGTAGCAAGCCAGCTTTGGGGGAAATTGCTCTTCGTCGCTTGAAATTAGGGGCACGTTTAATGATGAGAGGAAAAGGGGACACTTATCGAAAGGGTTAAGACACTTATTAGAAAAGAAAAGGAGCACGTGTCAAAGTACAAAGGCTAATCATCAGAGGTGAAAATGTGGCACTTCTTACACATAAAAAAGAGGCATGCAACCAGAGATGAAAAGGAAATGGGCATTTGTCGACGGAAATTAGGCATCCATCAGATTTTGATAGGGGCATTTATAAGAAGTGAAAAGGGGCATTTATGAAAATGGGATAGGTTCCTTATAAGAAAGGAAATTTGGCACATCATTGTTAAATGGGTAATGAGAAGGGGGAAGTGGCTGTTATTAAAAGGAAAGAGAGGCACAGTCATGTTAAAATAAACGGGTATCTCTCAGAAATGAATAGGGTCATTTACAAGAGATGAAAAGGAACTATTTTTTATAGATGAAAAAGGGCATTTATGAGAAAGGAAAGGGGTCACCAGATTACGAGACCACTGCTCTACTGACTGAGCTATCACACCTCTTTTTTGACACCAAATACAGTCATGGTGATTAGAGGTTTTAATTAGAAGTTATCCGTAAAACTCGATGTAAACACACCAAACAGGTCCTTAATACACTAATGCACGTATATGCATGTTTTTTTTTTTTACTTAAATGTGCGATGTTAATTAATCTTAATTTCGTTGGAATAGGTATCATAACGTAGGTAATTTAATTTTCTTTCATATGACACCAATCTCGTGGTGGTTCAAGGTTTCCTTAAAATATTATTTACAAAATACAAGTTTGTTGTCAAAAGGGCCGCTTTGTTGGTGGGGGCATCCCCTGGCCACACCCACCACTTAGAACATGCCAGACGGTCAATTTGTTATGTGAGGCTATGCGATATTCACATCTGTGCATGTGAAAATTGGTTTCCTTTCCAGCTAAGTTACCCCCCCCCCGCTTCCCGGACCTTAAACTAAAGGGCTATTACAATATTAATTCAACTACTATTCCATATAAATCAGAATGGTACTAAAAATAATGTTCCATGCTGAACATGGATTCCTTTTGTGTACAAAAGATTTAGACATGCTATTACGAACATCATATACATTATTGGAATAAATCCCCTTTTCTTTATGTCTGTCTCTCTGTGTTTATATATATATATATTATACAAATGATGCATGCGCATGAGTTCATTATACGATCTATCCGCACTCGAGTTGAGGCTGTGTGTATCTATCGCACGAAGCCGTTTATAGGCTGAGTGCGAAATATACACACAGCACCAACGAGGGCGGATAGATCGTATAATAAACGAATGAAAACATGCATCATTTGTTTTATACAACGAAACTCCTAGATCCTTGTTATTTGATGTAAAAAAAATTAATTCAAGATTGTTTCGTGACAGTATATGGCTGACAAATAAATCTCAAGTTTTAATAAGTCTCGATTTAGTGCGCACACATAAGTATAGATATAGCAAGCGCACTTACCTCAACAATCATCTACGCATAGTGCTGCGCAAGAATAGGCCCATGTACACGCAGTAAGCGCTCTAACCTCTACGCGCACTACTGCGCGCTCTGAAAACGAGTTCAATAGTACTGCAAATATTACACTCCTTTTCATAAAAACGAGTGCAATAGGCTCAGTAATTGAATCACACGTGACCGCGCATGACCAATCATTTAACTAGGATCTGGAAGTGAGTTGTATAAATATATATGGTGTTTTAAGGTTTGCATGGTGGTATGAATAATCACGGAAGAGGTTTACGGTACACCATGTGTAAAGTCCTCGAGGGACTGAGGAAAGTAGATAGAAATTAGAAGTGAGATGGAAAGACGAGAAAGTGGAGGTTGGAAGGAAGAGTATCTTTCGGAAGTGAGTATAGTCCTGAAAAGGACTGTAAACCAGAAAGTTGAAGACGGACAGTCAACCTGTCCGAAACGTCGAGTCTACTCTCCTGCTCCTGCTCTGCAACTCTACTCGCCTACTCAACTCTCCAACTCAATCCAATCTTCTACTCAAACCTCTCATCCTGCCTACAACTTTCTGGTTTACAGTCCTTTTCAGGACTATACTCACTTCCGAAAGATACTCTTCCTTCGAACCTCCACTTTCTCGTCTTTCCATCTCACTTCTAATTTCTATCTACTTTCCTCAGTCCCTCGAGGACTTTACACATGGTGTACCGTAAACCTCTTCCGTGATAAATATATATGTTTCTCTCTTTCTCTCTCCCTCCCTCTATCTATCTCTCTCTCTCTCTTTCACCCCCTCTTACTCTCTCTCTCTCTCTCTCCCTCTTTCTGATTATTCCAAGTAAGGTGTACATGTATTTTGTTCGTTAGAGTAAAAATCTCTCCTAATCTCCGTCCCATTTAAGTTTGGGCGAGTTATTGCATACACCCTCACATAGCGATCAACAGGTGCGTACGCAGGGGACGGGGGTTGGGGTTGAACCCACCTTTAATTTGTATATTTGTGTGCTGGCTGAGTTGGCCCGATTTAAAAATGTTAACCCCCCCCCCCCTTGAAAAAAAAATCCTGCGTACGCCACTGGCGATCAATAACATCTTTCTCTCTGGTCGCTGAGTTTACCCTAGTCAGATGTCCGCTCCGATCGAAAATATAAATCAATGTATGAAATATCATATATCATGACATAATTATCAAGACTCGGGGTATATACGTCTAGCACAGATGAGAAGGCACACACACTTGGGAGGGGGTGGGCACCGCCGCACCGGTATCATTCATGGGCAATTTTTTTTTCTCATCAACAAAAACGATGAAAGCCGAATTTAAAAGGGTACTTTCTTTTCACGTTCCGCTTCCCCTTTACCCTTATTTTTTGCGGGGGAGGGGGGGGGGGGGTGGCTGGGGCAATCGCATGTCACCTATTTTACATCCCAGATAAATACCACTAGGCATAATGCTTATATAGTAATGGTTACTGACATGTTTGTTTTCCTCTTCAAAACTTATAAGCATAACGTTTATTTACATGTACCAAGATTTTATAGAGAAGCAGGCAAATTTCTGAAAGTCCATTTCCCCAATCTCTTTATTACGTATATTAACATTTACACCACATATCCAATCAGACATTATCGTTATTGTTATGAAGAAAATGGTACAAACATAGCATACAGAATCCTTTATGATTATATTTATTCAATTCTGAATACCTCACTTAACCCTATTTAGCCCGGGGGGGGGGGGGGGGCTTTAGAAGCCCCCCCCCCCCTCCGACAAATTTTCCGCGATAATTTTTTAACGCAAGAAAATCTTGCACTGTACATTCGTACAGCACCATCACTAGACACCTTTAAGAAGCACCTAAAGCGTATTTATTTAACGGATTTCTACACCTTTATACCATAATAAAGCACTGTAAAAAAAAAAAACTTGTATGAGAGCGCCATATAAATGAATATAATTTATCATTATTATTATTATTATTATTATTATTATTATTATTATAAAAACAGGTAAATCAAAATTATAAAATCACATTTTAAAAACCATCACCAAAATTAACGGTATGAAAAGGAGAATAATTTGGAAACAAAGATTACAAAATTAAACCATCTCACAGATACAATAAAACAGCATTTTGAGCATCATTGGTAATTGCTGCATCACTAAACGTGATGATAACAATTATATGAAGAGTGAAAGACGCTGAAGGAGAATGACGTCAACAAAATGGCGTTATAAACATGTCTGCAGTCACGTGATAAACGCTGTCCTTCAATCAGAAGTGTGCTAATAGCCGATGCAAAGCTCAGTATAATCCCGCCCTTGGATATGGCCTATAGAAGGAGAGAAAAAATGTTTAAACAAATGAATTACTGCATAATAACAAGGCATAATCATCATACATAAAGGAATCCATCACCCATGTATTGATTATTAGTTATTAACTTTGGATATTAATAAGGGTAGCTTTTATTCAGTATTAGAAAAGATACGTTGTTTCGAAAAAAAAAAAAAAAAAAACGTTATTTGTTACCTGAAGATATAACACGAACACCCCCTTTAGGTACTGTGTTTAAACCCCACTGTCCTACTTGTAGCTTCTTGCTCCCTCTATATAAAAAACTTCCCCACTCGGTGCCTGTTGGTGTCCCATGATCCTCTTTTTCTTATGTTAGTTGAGAGCTGAGTTGATGACATAGCCGCCTGTCAGTGACCTGGCTGGGTGGTTTAATCCCTTCTGGCCCAGTAGTATTGACGGTCTTTAAGCGTAAATAGTTGATTTGTTCCTCCTCGATCTCTATAGTCCCCCCTTTTTTCTCTTTCTTTCTCTCCCCTATCTCTCTCTCTCCCCTTTCTCTCTGACTCTCCCCAATCCTCTCCATTCTCCATTTTCTCTTTCTTTTACCCTTCCCCTCTTCTATTTCTCTCTCCCGACGGGCCTGACATTTTGTATTGCATCACTTAGTTCTATCTTACCATGCCTCTCGGAGAGTGTTTTGCAGATTTCGTCATAGCGCCCTCTCTGGACAAGACGATCAAACGCGTCGTTCCACCAGTTGACGAAATCGCGGTTATTGTGACGTGTCATGACTGAATTCCCTCCTTTCAGACACTTATTCTGGAAGTCTGAGGGCGTGATTCTCATCAAGGCAGTATCGTATTGAGCTAGGGCTGAGACAAAGATGACATCGACCTACAGACATAACGAAAAAAGAAAGTAATTAAGTAGTCCCAGTTTCTGATTCCTAATCATGGATTTCGAAAGTTTGGCGGCGTGATTCTTATCAAAGCGCTGGTTTACTGCGTGAGGACTGAAACAAAGATGGCATAGCCTAAGGAAATATAGAAAAAAGTAGGGCCGGTTTTATTTCATCATCATTAATAATACTACCGGTAATAACGAAAATAATAATATCAATAGTGATGACAATAATAATAATTATTATGATGATAATGACAACAATAGTGATAATAATAAAAACAGTTATTATAGATATACATAATATTAATGATAACTATTACAACGACAATGATGATAACTTTGTAAACCACGTAATCCGAATCAGTATCAGTTCTGTTCTTCCTGAGGGCGCCCTACAATAAATCATTACCCCCAGAATTTGCCAGGTACACAATGTGGAGAGCGGCAAATGTGGATGAATGGCTTGCCAACCCTCAACATTTGGGAATCAATCGATCGTTCTCAACATTTTGTTTCATAAATTGTGTTATTCATTGAGTGATTTCAAGTTGGGTGTTAGTGTTAGTGTTAGTGTTAAGAGCAGTCAAGAGCTCTTAAATCGAGCGAAATATTTGCTGATGAAATTAAGAGCCCGATACCGATATCAAAATCGATAGCTTAACACCAGCTGTGACGTCACCACATACTTGATTTCACGACGATGATTTAAAAATAGTACATACAAACTAAAGATATCATGAAAAGTACAGAATAAATTTACACCTATTTCTCTGGTCTTATAAAATAACTCATTTTACACAAAAGAATATATGAATTACCTGTTTCACAAATTTGTATTTGATCGTCAGACAATAAATTGGCGTCGTTCGTGCGTTGACTGTTGTGCGGTACAACACTAACACCGAACTGGAAATCAACATTTGCTTAATCCCTAGGGGCTAGTGTTAGTGAATAGGACATTTGTACGTCAAACATTAACACCAGCCACAAAGGTCGGTTCAGCAGACGACAATTTTGCAAAATCGATAACACTAGCTACCGGAAGTTGACGATATTCAGAGGTCAAAGCCTTAACACCAGCTGTTTTCCATTTCGGTGTTTAGACGGGTGTTAGTGTTTATTAAACACTAATACCAGCCTTAAACACCCAACTTGAAATCACTCATTGTGATTTGAAAAAAATATTACCACACTGTACAAAATGTTCATATTGTTACTGATTATTATTGTATGGACAAAAAGCAGAAATTAATAAATCAAATCAATTCACATCAAATCAAATCAGCGGTACCCCAAGTTTAGGCCTACCCCAAAAAATGCTGTATTATCCTTTGGGTGCCAAAACATGGGTCGGTCAGTCGGAATTTGTTTTTTTCACATTTTTTAAAAAAACTCTCTCTTTGGGCTTTTATTTCTCAGTTTAGAATACTTTGAAACTTTTTTGATGATATCAAGAAAGTGTCTGGACAAGGAATGAAAGGTGCAACACAAATGGCAGGTGAAAGAGTTGCATAGCGTGCTCTCGTGAAGACCACAACAGCGCTTTACAGTGCCAACCTGAAGTTGATGATGATGAAAACTTTTTTCTTCTTAAAAAAACGGATTTTTATTATTTTTTAAAAGCCGATTTCAAGATTTTGGGGTCGGTCGCAAAGGGCAATACAACATCTTTTTTGTAGGCCTTATATACTAACCTCTCCAGTGTTGAGTGCTTCAACTAGTCTATCTGATGAGGCGATATGTATGATCTGGTCTTGACGCAGACTCGAACCCTGCAACGAAAGAAAAGGCCATCAGATTTATGATTATTTTTTATTGATTCATATCGGGAAAAGGGTAACTTAGCCTCCACAATACAGCATTTTTCTATTGACATTACAGTTGAACTAGGTTAATGATATATGATTATTTTGCAAACGAGTATTCGTTTGTGCCACGTCTATTAACTGCTGTGTTAAATCTTAAAATGTACTATAGAATTTATTATAAGTGTTCTGTATCAACGTTATGCTTTTTAATGTTAATATGTTCATGTTTATTCAGGGACCCATGGAAGAACACTACTTATTGGTCAATGGGCTACCCTGACAAAAAATTAGAAATAAAATGAAATAACTAAATAAACAGCAAAACGATGGTAGGCATACACGATAGAGAGAGAGAGAGAGAGAGAGAGAAAGAGAAAGAGAGATAGAGATTGAGAGATCGAATCGAATCGAAATCGAATTAAATCGAATCAAATCAAACCTGTCCAAATCAAATCACAACAAAACAAAATCTAATCAAATTAAAACAAATTTATCAAAATAAAATAAAAATAAAATCCAACTATACCGCAATGTCCGTGTATCGGGCTAGACAGAACTCATCGTAGGCCCAGCCATCAACGAACCCGACATTCAGGTTTGTCACATCATCGTATGAGAGTGTGCTGCCGCTCTTTGCATACATTGTAACTTTGTTAGGTTCCATGAAAGGTTTGGTGAAGGAGTATGTTAGCAGACGGTCAAATGTTTGGATCCAACCTGAAAGGTAAAACAAAGTTTTAGTATAATGGTCATGAATTAGGTTCAATGAACATAATTGGAAGCATTTGCGATTTTTTTCACAATATTCAATGATCGTTGTAGCGGTTCAAATCGAGACTAAAGTGATGAAATAATATTGTAAATAATAAACTCTTTATTTTTGTATCGCTCCCTCTCACGCTTTAAAACAATGTTTCTCGACTACAATCGACCGACCTATTTACTATTCCCCTTTGGAAATTATATATCAGGACTGCATATTCTCATATAGTGAATACTAAAACAAAAACAACACAAATCATTTTGCACCCCGAAATTTGAAAAAAGTGCCGACCAAAATTTCGGGGGGGGGGGGGGGTAAAAAGCACTACAAAAAAAAATCATTTTGCCACGCAAAAAAAAAAATAAAAAAAAAATGATTTACTTTTTTTGGGGGCCGGCCCCAGGGGGGGGGGGGGTTAAACTTCCTAACCCCCCCCCCCCCTAGATCCGCCCCTGGAAGTATTTAAAGTGACTCGGTAATATTGTTGAAGGTTGATGAAAAAATTGCTTAATTTTTGTATAAAATGTTACTTACTCTATTTCTTCTACTGTACTGACCCTCTGACAAGCAAAAAATCCTGACAAAATTCTCAAACCACGAAGATATCTATGATTTTCTTTGAAGGCGTCGATGTACGACACCCTCTAAAAGTGATTAACAGTAAATTCTCCCAACCATTTTTGAATTTTCCAAACCGTTTTTCCATAAAAAAAAAGACATAAAACAGGCTATAAAAAATCTGTCAACACTGAAATGTCTGGAATGGAATGTAGAGCCATTTTATTGCTTTGTGACGATTTACATTCACATTAAATGTAATTAAATTGTACTAATATAGTTGGGAGAATTAAGGAATCGATCAGATCAGTTTTTCTCAATTTGTACCATGAATAATGATCCGTTTTCACTCAATTTGTCAGATTATCTTTTATTGTACATCTAGCATTGAAGTCACTACCTTAGCATCACTATATCTCATCCGAACAATGTTACCAATTCCCTTTAATTGTTCATGCACACAGTATCTACAATCCTGCACTTTTTTAGCCTTTACTCTTCTTTACTCGGTGCACTACCAATCTAATAACAGTAGCATTCACATCCTAGCAGGAACCCATTCACAACCTGGGTGGAGAGAAGTAATTTTAGAGAAAATGCCCTTTGCAATTAGAACTTTATTATCTACTCACCCGAGCACCCGTCATACCAGCCTCCCATTAGCCCCTGGCCGCCCCTGGGCCGCTGGCCTGCGTTGCTGTCCCAACAGTTGCCATAGACGTCGTATACCAATTTGCAGTTCTTGTTTGCAATGGAGCAAACTTGTGATATTGAAAGGGAAGTAAATAAACTGATTCAGTTTAAAAACGTTGATCTACTTGTCTTTATAAATAGTAGGAACCGTTTACCGAGAAAAGGATAAAAATCAATATTTTGTGGACCTGTTCAGAAAGTTTATGTGTTGTAGATTGATACACTGCTTAGAACGGAGAGTTTAATCATGGAGTTTGTACCTATTTTGTTTATAACCATAGGATTGCAGATGTTCGCTCATTAATATAAAAATATACATAGCAATGAAGCAAAACCGCTTTAGTATTCTGTTACAAATATTTGATTACATCAATTATTTGACTTATTCAAAATCTTAAAATTCTAAGTCTATATTTTTGTTTACCGGTAACTTCATTGTGAATATGTGTTTTTGGTACATCCTTCATTACCAGGAGCATCACTAGAAATTTTCAAGGGGGGACTTGGAGAGGGGGGGGGGGTGAAAGAATTTCACAATAGTTTTTTTTTATGGGTTCAGATTAAAATTTTCAGGCCATCAAGGAAGCAAGCAAGCAAAAGGAAAGAAGACAAAAAAAGACAACACTTGCAGACAATTCAAAACTTAGAATTTGCCGATAGAAAAATTGATGGTTGAGGTGGGAACTCCGGCCCGCCAATTAAACAAATAAGCCCCTCCCCCTATTTAGCGACGCTCCTAGCTGCTAATGCCCAACTAAAAACCAAGTAGTTCTAAATATATTACTCATTGCGGATATAGTATCGAAAATAATATCGCTAGTGATATTCGTTTGTCTCGCAATACCCGTCGAGTATAAAAGACGCTTGCTTACAATATATTTTATCACCTGACGAAGTGTTGCAGCGGCGCACGAAAAGTCGTGATCTTTTAAACCCTTGTTGACCATACATTGCGAGACAAACGAATATCACTAGCGATATTATTTTCGATAAAAACCGAGTGTTTCTTATTCTTACCCGCATCCACTATATCTGGATTAAATCCCCGGATGGTGTAAGTCTCTTCATCCCTGCGTCAAAGATCAAAGGTCAAGGTCAAGAAAGGTCAATGAGAACGCGAAGATATTGGTAGACAAACGACATAATTATAAGAGACGCAAGCCTAAAAAGGGGTAAAAAGAAGATGTTGTATTCCCCTTTGCGAACGACCCCCAAATCAATGGTGGGCTTTTTAATATTTTCTCCTTTTATTAGATAAAACATGTTTAATGAATACACAAATATGTATTTTGTTTGTTTAAATGGGATATAAATCCAAACAATCATCAAATTATTCAAAAATTCTCACTCGTCTTCTGGCTTCTGCCCTAGCTTCGAAATCCTGCTAGCGTAAACAAGTAGACCCGTGTACGTATATATATATACCATCCACTGCACCAGCTATAACAACCAACAAGATTTGGGCGACGTTCCCGTTTTTAATTGTTTTGGGGGCTACGTTCGCTGTTTTGAGGGGGGGGGGGGGAGAAACAAGGAACTCCGACCGACCGACCCAGGTTCCGGCACTTAAAGGGCAATACAACAGTTTTTTGTGTAGGCCTTATAGTAAGGTACAAAGACGAATCCAACAGGGAAATAATGTTCACTTCATACCTTCACTGCAATATACTTATTCATGCAAAGCTGCCACTCCTCAGGCACTGGCCTTCTTATGAAATTTAATGGCATGTTTCAAATAATTTTGTATACTATTCATAAATACTCTGGCTACCCGCCGAACTTCCAAAAATGTGCATTTGAACAACCCCAAAGAGCCAGGGATCCGTTTGACAAAGACTTTTTTCAATGACAAATGACAAAAATCAGTGACAAATCTGCTGATAACAAATCAGAAGCAAGGATTTCACTAGCTTATAAGAAAAATTGTCATTTGTCACTGATGACAAGTTTTCCGAAATGAGGCCCTGGCACGTAGATCGATATGACACACGTACAAGCCCGACGAAGATAATAATTATATTGAACTTGGGGAAGAAGTGGGCCGTTGCGTGGGATGCGTCTGAGTACACAAAGGGGCGTACACCGGAAGCTATACAAGAACGTCAAATAAATTGTAATAATAATCCTTATAATAGATTATGTCGTATTTATCCAGGGTAGCCTCACCGGTATCAATAACATTCTACATGCAAATCATAATCACCCCGAGAATCCGTTCCACTAGCTCTCTGCTAGCTGCCCTAACAACAAAGAACTTAAAGACGATAGACTTCATGCACGGCTGATCTCGGGGCTAATCGTCATGCACGAAACGGAGTTTGTTTGTTTGTTTATACTACGGCAGGCAGCCAGTGAAAACTAATTGGTTTAATAACATTATGGAAATGCAAGCATTACTTTAAACAAACATAACTTTGTTATTCCTTGCTCATTTTTCCTGATTGAGGTGTCATATTAAAGGGCAGAAAATGAACTTTCTGAAATGTGATTTTCTCTTTGAAATTCTGATACCGTTCGCCAAATGATTTTTTGATACCCTTTCTTCAAATTGTTTTTAATCACTCATGCATAAAATAAGCATCATATATACATCGTATAAAAGAGGAGGATCTAAGCTTTACAATATGTGTCATTCATTTATTTGTGATTAAGTTATGATAAAACATCGATTATGAGATGATCATGCAATAAGGTACTAAGTGGGTGAGGGCATACCACTGTCTTTTGTTCATGTTTTTGTTTTATCTAGCTGACTGATGTCTTCATATAATAGCCTATTGAAACCCTTTTTTTCATTATGTTGCTTGGGGATTTCTAAGATAGCAACTGCTTAAAATGTAAACACATTTTGGGCGTAGTTCAGTTCAGTTCAGTTTATTAAAAAACCATGACATAGCAATCATGAATAACAAACATAATCAAAAATGAGACCTCCAAAAGCAATGCTTGTGAGTGGGGCCCCTGTGAAGGATGGACCTCTCAATCCCGGCGGATTTGCAAAGAGACCAACGTGTTTCAAGGATCCGCGCAATTCAAAACATGAAATATGGTAGGATACGATCATGGATACGATACAGTCTCACGCGCGCAGAGCCCCCAAAACAAGCAGTCCCAGATCTAGAGTCCGCCAACCGAGATCAAGAAGTTCATTTACAACAACAACAAACATGGTAATGTACAAAACTGATTTAGGAAATGGCAAGGTTATGTAACTTTAAAAACATAATTACAAGGTAAAGGTAAAGACCAGTATTGGAAACGCCCCAATTTCAAAAAAATGAAATGGAAGCTCTTATTACCAATCATGTGAAAGAATATGTTTGGACTAATACATGATGATAAAAAATTTGCCGGGAAACCGCCTACTAATTGATATATTTGGTAAATTAGTTTATCCATGGTCTGTGAGAGATAAACGCACGTGTCGCGCACGTGTGCGTATAGTCCCATATACATCTTTCTGTGTACAGTGCTTGTAACTTTACGAAGACTGGGCCAAATTTCTTGTCATTTTGATGATTCCAGAACCTTGCAGTACACACACAATACTTATATGCTAGATGATCAACCTTTTCTGATCGATTCCACAACGTTTCTTTTACAATGCAATCGCATGACCATAATAATAATAATAATAATTACAGTGCTTATATAGCGCCTAACACTTACTTTGTCAGAAGTCTCTAAGCGCTCTACAATAATGCAGCATAATTACCCTGGCTATAACTGGTCTTTACCTTTAACAATAACTGATTACAAGGTTATATAACTTTAAACCATATTTAGTAGGAAAAAAGCTGAATCACTGAAAACTTTATGAACCCCCTGAGTAACTTTGCGAGTTGGACGATAATGGCCTATTTATTATAAAGTTAACTTACAAGTATTCAATGTTGCTACCGTAGTGGCCAATTGCAATCATCCAGATCTTTTCGTTACTAGTACCTGGTTCAAAGAAAGACAATAAGGACAATTTAAGACAAATCAATTCAATTCAAGTTTATTTCTCCTTTTGGTTAAAAATCAGCATATGTATGTGTGTGTGTGCGTGCGTGTGTGACTGGGTTGGCAGGTAGTTCAAATAGAGTAAAAAATATGTAATACTTTAATTTTCATGGTGAAGTATGTTATATTTATGTCAAGATCGGCGGGACAAGTACCAACTTTAGAAAAGATGAAGAAAACTATTTTGATTATAGGGATGAGGAAAAGAAAAATAGCCATTAGAATAGGAAAGCTGGAATTACATGTGGGAGCAGCTTAGTATCAATTAAGATTGGTTTTCCTCTCCACCGTGAGCTTGTTAAAGTGTAACTCTATTTTGCAGCCTGGTTAATAACTTACATACTTAGTATATTTGTCTTGAGTTGAGAATGTTAGCAGACATCCACTGAGGAGTGTGTGTGTGTGTGTGCGTGTGTGTGTGTGTTTGTTTGTGTGAGGGAGGGGGATCTGGGATTACCAGTAAAATAACCTCCAGTTAAAAAAAAAATAATTTGTTACTATAAGTGAATAATATGTATTATATACCTCACTTAAGAAATCCAGCCATCTGATTGGTCGAAATTGCATTCATAAACTTTAACTATTCCTGTAAAATTCCCGGTAAAATTCCAAACCCATGTAATAGTTCTAAAAAATAGTTCTAAAATCCCAGTAACCATGGTTACCGGGAAAATAGTTCAGTCTTGGTGAAATACCCATAGGTTTACATGTTAAAAAATGGTCTGAGCGATCGAGGATACCGTACGTGTGCGAAGAATTGGTCGGTAATTTCAATACAATTGAATCTCGATCGATCTTACCGACAATTTTATCTTGCATTGTTGACATGAAGATTAAAATAAACTTCCAAAAACAACAGCTGCCGATAGATGTTGATCTAAGTTCGTGCCAATATGCATTGCATAAGTAAAAGAAGGGCCCGTTTAATGGAGCTGCCGCGAAGCATCCAGCACGCGAAGCCGTTTTTAATCCATTTTAATGTTTATATTAGAGAAAACTGCAAAGTATGGTATCAGTGCGCGATGGCCGAGCGCTCTAAGGCGGTGATTTTAGTTACATTAATGTTTGTACGCAAGAGATCGAATCCCATCTTCGACAAAAGTTTTTTATTTTTTATTTTGTATTTCTTAGTCTACTCTCAAAGATACACTCATAAAAAACAACCATGCAGATAAACTAGATAAAGGCCAAGGTGGTGTCATAAGTTGACTCTTTTTTTTCGGCATATAAAAGTATTAATGACTGCTTTAATATTCGAGAAATAGTTGTTTTTCTCAAAGTAGTCATTAATACTATATTATTGACTTATAACTTTATGGTTATGTACTACTTTCAATTATTGCTCAGTTATGAGTTTTTGTTTAATTATCTTTAATATGTATAAGCAATAAATATTTAAAACGTTTATTTGTTAAATTAAATTGTATGTTTGTATTTGGAGGAATAAAACAAAATTACTTTGAAAAAATCGTGTGTGTCTGTGCGTTCATATAGGCCTATATGTTATGTACAATATATATACATATATGCCCAAATACACATGTATAAAAAAAAAGATTTGAAAGAAACACAAAGACCAACAGGCCTATCAAGGTGATTCCCAGACTAACAAAAATGACATAAAATTTTTCATTTATCGTGCTTATTATAAAGGGGGAAAATCAAGGAAAGATACAAAATAGCTCTGAATAGATTATTTCACGAATACATAAACAGCAAATAAATGCACTACACTATACTGCTTTACAACGCCAGACGAATAAACCCAGACTGACCTAGACATGGTTCGGTGTGTGACAAGAAAAGCCCCAAAAATCTATTCATGTAAATTGGATGGATATTGTGGAGAAAGGTCGAAAAGGTAGGTCGACAAATATTTATCATTTGTGACTCCTATTATCTGGTGTGAAAGCAGCTAATGGGAGAATTGCCATTTGGGCTACAACCAGTTCGTCTATTACCCACTTTGTATATTCCCATATGGTCTATACACCCAGCCAGTCTACTATTCACATGGTCCAATCATTCGGTCTAATGACCATTTAGGCTCATATTTATTTGGTATAATTTCCATTTGGTATAGTTCTAATAAGTCTACTACCCATATGGTCTAATAATCATTTAGTCATAAATAATAATAATCATCAAATGTTCATTAGACCTTATGGATGGTAGACGAAATAGGCGTTCGACAAACTGGGAATTAGACCAACTGGAAATTAAACCAAAAAAGTAAGAGGCAAAATGGGTAGTATACTTAGTGGAGATTACCCCAATGGAAATTATACCAAATTACTATCAGCCTAAATGGCCAATTAGACCATGATAAGTAGACGAAATGATTATGAGACCATGTGGTTAGTAGACAGGCTGTGTGTAGACCATAGGGGAATAGACCAATCGGCTATAAAGTGGTTATTGCACACAGTCAAACTGACCCTTAAAGAGAAGGTTGAGTTCTGGGAAGAGGTGAACAATAATTTGTGAGCGTTACTCATTCTTATTATGCAAGTGTGGAAGAACATCAGATAAGACATGTTCCCTGAAAAGCATGGCTCTTCAAATGCCTTCATATTCTAAATATGCATGTAAAATCGTAAAAATCGGGGGGCCGGTTTTTTACGCCACGTGTTCGTGTAGTCCCATATACATCTTTCTGTGTACAGTGTTTGTAACTTTACCAAGACTTGGCCAAATTTCTTATGATCTTGATGATTCCAGAACCTTGCAATACACACAAATTCTTATATGCTAGATGATCAACCTTTTCTGATCGATTCCACACCGTTTCTTTCACAATGCAATCGCATGACCAGAACTCAACTTCATCTTTAACTTGCAATACTCCATGATTTATAATAAGGGCTCTTCTACGGGTCCATCTTCCCCTGTGATATTATTTGTGATTTGTTGATACATATTGTTGTGGAATAAGGCTTTATAGAAAGCTGTACCAAATAATAATATGTTTGTTAATTTAGGTTGCGTTCATTTTGATACTACTAATATAGCAGCTTATTTTTAACCGGGGGCAACGGTACACTAAGATTGAATTATAATTAAAAAATAATATGCCCTGGGGGGTGCTTCACAAAGATCCTTAGTCGAACTTAACTATAAGTATACTTAAATATTATGGAGAGCCATTTGTAGCCTTAAAATAAAATATAATCAAAAGCGAAAATTGAAGTATTTTAGACTTTTTATAAATTCCACGTCAAGAACATGAAATCTCCTTGATAAAATAAAATATGAATGATTTGAATCATCATTTTATGCCTTTTAAAATAACTTTTACAAAATAATTTCAGAGATGCAAACGGCTTTCCATAATTGCTAAGTCTAACTTAGAGATAAGTTCAACTTAGGATCTTTGTGAAACACCCCCCTGGATAAAATTGTGAGGTCACGATAATGTAGGGAAAAATGTTGAAGTATATTAAAAAACGTGTTATAACAGAAATCAAATATTCTGGCAATAAATTAATGTAATTGATTGATAGGAACAGAAATTTAGTGTAGAAAAAATTGTAAAATTATATGGTATAGAAATATTTGTATAGTTGTGTTGTGTAGAAATAGTTGAAAAGTGTGTTGTGTAGTGATTTAGAAAAGTTGTCCCGAAAAAACTTGAACTTTTGTTGGTATACCAAATACATGTACATTTAGGATGGTATTCAGTCGTTGCGTATTTTCCAAAGAAATACAATTCAAGGGGCCAACCTGGATATCAGAGTAGGCCAATTGTACACAGTATCCTTGTGATTCAATATCGAAAATTAGAGGAGTGTACCCCGGGGCGTCTTTTTTTAACCTAACCTTGCCATCCTATCGCTGCATTTGATTTGCTCGATAATAATCGTACGTCATGCGCTAGTCATAAATATTCATGATACGCACGCACACAGAATCAGAGGTGATAATTAAATTAAATAGAATAATTAGATTTTCATACAAAAATTATGCAAATGCAAAGCTATGTTTAATTAAAACGAATGACATTGCGAGAAAATCGGGAGGCTTACCGTATTAAAACGAATGACTACGCAGGTCATAATTTGTACATAATCAATGCGACATACTGGTAAAGTACAGAATCTGGCCGATTTCATTTTGATCTCCACCGCATCGTATACCAATGCAAATATTCATATATTCAAATATTAATATGCAACGCAGGATGGCAAGGTTAGGTTTAAAAATGTCGCACCCAGGGGGGGGGGGGGGAGGGGGGAGGGGGTTCTCACATATTAAGATATACGGGGGGATGCCGCTCTAATGGTTCATTTTGTCACAAAAAATTCTAAACATGGTCCCATTTCTAACAAAAATATCCCAAAACATGAATCCAGTTTTTTGCTAATTTCAAAATCTAAAATTTGTAAAACTAAATTTGCTTTATTTCGAGAAAAAAAATCCCCCTAAATGACCCCTACAAATGGGAACGGGTCTGAGTAATACCCCCCCCCCCCCCACAGCGTACCTTTATTCTTTATATCCGATCGTGAGTTCAATGTATATTTTTTTCAAAGGGGATCGATATTTCCAGAACCAGTAGTTTCTTAAGATTTTGCTAAAACACACAGAAAGTTCTGAGAGGATGTAAATTGTATCCATCAAGAATAAACCATATTGTCACCATCATTTCACGAAAAAGAAATAGAGAATATCTAACTTTATGGGCAATAAATATAGTACGATCCCGGGGGGACGGGGGGGGGGAAACGTCCCCCCCCTTAATTTTTTTAGGGGGGGGATAATCCCCCCCCCCCCCTCGAAATTTGAAAAATGCAAAAGAAATGTATAGCAAATACTGACTAAAGACTGCAACACACTTTAAGGTTCTGGGGGGGGGGGCCAAAGAGTGCACGTTTAGACAAATAAAAATGCAAATTTTTCCTCGCTCGGTAGCTACGCTCCCTCACATAATATCCTTCAAAATGTACGAGTCAATATTGCAAAAAAGTGAAGTGTGAAAAAAGTAAATTGTTTGGTTTTAAACCATAGTTTTGCTAAGTAATGTAGTTTTTAATACAAGAAAACTTCAAAAATCTGTGAGTGGGTATAGTCACTTTCGTCACCTTCACCCCTTTCGTTCACCATATGCTCCCTTACACTGGCTTACTGATGGGGGGAGGGGGGGGGGGTGACAGATGCCCCCCCCCCAATTAAAATTCAAACGTGGTTTATTTCTAATTCGATACCAGTGATTTACAAATGTTGGTAACATGGCATGATTTTTCCATAAGCTTCCGGGGGCTCTGCCCCCTGGTTGCTCATCTGACCGTTATTAAATGCCTAAAACCCCTGAGCTTTCGGGGGCTCGGCCCTCTGGACCCCACCAAGGGCCCTAAGGCGGGCCAGCTTCTGGATGCTCATCTGATCGTAATTTAATGCCTAAAACCCCCGAGCTTCTGGGGGCTCCGCCCTGGGCCCAACTCTAATTAGTTACCTGTATGCCAGTGTCAAATAAGGTATCAACATATTTTATTATGCTCATCTGACCGTAATTAAATGTCTAAAACCCCCAAACTTCCAGGGGGCTCTGCCCCCTGGACCCCACGCCAATTTATGCTCCACTTGCTTCGCTCTACTTTATCGTAAATACTTTACCCCCCCCCCCCACTTTGAAAAACGTTCCATGGGGCCTGCATGTAATATGTAAGAGTGGTGGTGATGCGGATTTTTTTCTCCCCCCCCCAAGACGTTTTTTCTCATTACGCCACTGCTCTCTCGTCCCTCGCATTTCGTCCCCCCCCCCCCCAGGTCGTGAAAACAAATCGCCGCCCCTGCGTGTGTCCATACATACGTGCATCGGACGATCCAGAAGTGTATACGTTGACTGGCTGCGCCTCGCCCGTGCTCGCCCCGTTGGATTTACTCAAGCCGACGATCCCAAGCACCAACGCGGTGATGCTGATGATAGCCAGTAAACCAACCAATAACACCGTTTCTCTGTTCTCTCTCATGGTGAAAGTATGGGTATACACCAAAACCTACGCAAAAAACTTTACACCAAGTTAAAACAGAGTTCGACGTAAACAGACCGACAAACGTGGAGCTAGTTTCGAAACTGTATAGGCCTACATTTCTAGAGAGGAATAGAATATCGCGGTTTCAGCGAGTATGATGCACTTGAATAATTGATATACTTCAGTGAATCACAATAAAGAGCACTTTTTTTTGAAAATATTGTTTTTGGAGAGAAATAAATTCCATATAGTTTTGTTAATCAGACTCTTGGAAATTATAAACATATTATATTATTATCATTATAGTTATAATTTTTATTATTTTTCGAATCCAATTTAATATCATTATAATTGCTTCCATTGTTATTAACATTTCTCATCATTATCATCATTTTTATTATCATCATAATTATTGCTGCTGTTGTTGTTGTAATCATTGTAATTATCATCATTTGTCATTGTAATTATTATCGTTGTTATTAATTTTATTGTTAATTAGATTATTTGAGGGAATTGAAATTGCCCAAAGTCTTTGCAAAAGTGGTGTTTGAGGCCTAGGCTATATAATTTTGTTATGACTTGTTGTCGGCTTACTTCGTTCCAGCGGATCTTCACGTGTTCGGGTCGCACGAACTTTCGTGCAGGAGGCGTGATGGCTTAGTGGTAGAGCAGTAGTCTCGTAACCGGGAGGTCCCGGGTTCGCTACCAACTCGACACATTAGTGCCCTTCTGTAAGGCATTAATCCTTATTACCAAGTCCCTCTGAGAATATGAAGCCGTCGGTGCCTTGGTTGCTCACTTACAAGCGCACTCATATTATCTTTGCAGTCAGGTTGGACAAACAAACCAAGCAACCAAGTGAATAATCAAGCCCTAATTCCAAAAGGTTCTAGCATGTAACGGTTATGAAAAACACCCCTCTTACCGCCAAAGTGTCCGGGCAAGTTTACCCAACACTTAAAAAAAAAAAACCTAAAGCAAATTTACGAAAAAAAGCACCTCCACCAGACGCTTTTTAATACGATAGGCCTATACTTAAACACAAGATTTGATAATAGATACCGAAAGGCCAGCGATCGACAGTTCGTCGTTGTCTGATTGTATGGGATGGTTTTCACAAATAAACGTTGTTTGTGTTGTTGTTTTAGTATTATTTGCGTGTATCATACATGTATGAATATTTATGCCTAAACATATATAAACATAAATAAACATATATAAAGATAGTATCTTTATCTCAAGGACCATCTTTGAAGAAAAGTGATTATTTGCATTTAAATTTATCCGACCTTTCGTGAACTAAGTACAAGTTTTCACAAAATACCGTGTTACCCGACCTGACGCGCACTCCCGGTGGAACGACGTGGTCCCTCGTTATCTCTTTGTAAAATCATTCGAACTTACATGTATGTATATTCCCATTTGCATATATGAAACTACACTACTGAAACAAAATAAATCGAATAAATTCAATCACTGATTTCAATGTCTTTTAATTGACGTAAGCATCACTCCGAGGTACAAAAAGGTTAAATACATGTTTTTTTTTTTTTTTAAATCACATTACCACAAGACTTGATTTTAACATTGTCAATTTCGACAGCGTAAGATTTATTTATTCTAAAGATGAATAAGTAATGAACCAGGGACCTTTTTCCCCCCGTAATTGCATCCGTATTATATTTCTCATATAAAAATTGATTCTCAACTGTTCCCAAAAGATCTTAATTCATTTTATTTGTCATTTCATTTCATTTTATTTCAATTATTTTCCTTTTCATTTATTTTCTTTTTTTTCCATTTCGTTTCATTCCATTTCATTAAATTTTCTTCCTGTCCATTCCATTTCCAATCATTCCATTTCAATAAACCTTCATTTCATTTTCACCAACCATAATTAAAAAAAAACATCGTATAAACACTGCTAAATGTGAAATATACCTCTGATATTACAAACAATTAAAGAAAAAAATATTAATTGTTTTCGTTTCAATAAGCCTATTGTTCACTTCGGAAACTCCGTGTCTGCTGGTCTCTACGACGACTTTTTTTTAATACAATTCATTCGTTCATAAGTGGTACTGCTGCTTCATCATCCCGCTTCCGGGCATCTTGGGAACGAATCGCTGACGTCATCTTCTTGACGACTACCACCACGACGACGAGGAGAACTATCATGATCGCTGCCATGGCAACGATAGCCAGCATCCAGGGGTTGAAAGAGGAGATCGTGGGTTTACCGTCTGCAAGGTGGAAACAGATAATCATGGGAAATGATGAGAATGACGGTTCAGAAAGGTTTTTGTTTTAACGATAAATATAGATACATTCAGATAAGTGAAGAAACGATTGAAGCTACAATGAACTCGGCCCCCCCCTTCCCCACTCAGTGTTATTTAGGGTACGCGTATGCGTGTTCCAAGCGACCCCCCCCCCCCTTTTCAGCAAAAGTCCGGTGTGTAAAGTCAATACGGGTTGACCTTTTTCTTTTGTTATACGAGCCTTTTTCAGCACACCCCCCCCCCCCCTTTCAGCAAAAGTCCGGTGTGTAAAGTCAATACGGGTCGACCTTTTTCTTTTGTTACGAGCCGGAGAGTTTTGGAACACGCATGCGGTCATTTCGAAACCTGAGTGGGGGGGGGGGGGGGGGGGGCGGGACAATGAAATACCCCAGAAAATCTATTTCGGACAGAACTAGGCCCATTGGACTTCAAATTTCTGTACCTTATAACATATAGAGCTCAGTGAACACGTGCAGGAAATTCGTTACATGCAGTTACCATTCACTTAAACGTAAAAATATTTCCGGCAATTTACCGCGCCAACAATAATGTGAGTGAGCCGTAAATATGTACAAAATAACTTTTGATTTGTGAAATTAATTTTAATAACATATAAAACATACCGTATGAAATCCATTCCTTCTGCTCGTAATTCTCTTGGCTACGTCTAAATCTGATTGGTCCACGGCTGATCCTCGTACGCGCAAGTGTAGACTTCGAGCCTGTGACATCACGACGTTGACGCGCATTCAGCCCGCTTGGGCATGTGACGTCGCATTCTGTGAGGTTCCCTGTTGTTGCGTCACAGACGAGCAGGTCGCAGTGGATGTAGACCTAGAAATACACAGAAAACACAAATATTTTGATCTTGTCTACTGAAAATGAACTTTGTAGAACATGCTTACCATTTCGGTAAAGTTTTTTGCTTAATCCCTTCCACTTCTCTCTTAATTTTCTTTTCCATATTACGAAAAGAATATTAATTCATGTATTTTAATGAATGATATTAAATCAAATTCAATCTAGCTGAATTTAATTTAAAGAAAAATGCCAAATGCACACAATTATTGTAACAGAAAATGGTGGGAGAGTTTACAATTGAAGAAAATAATTGTTTGCGAAATCACGTAAAACGGAACGTCACGACGAAGCATATAAGAGAGAACTACATGCGGTATTATCTGCCGTAGATGTGTGACCATGATTTGTACATCCCTTGAGAGACCAATGCCAGTAAATGATGAGAGCAAATAGTGGCATGAATGGTCTGCCATAGTTAAGTACAACTTAAAGTTGATCTTAGTCTTTGTGAAACACCCCCTGTTGTCTAAGAAAAAATGGGGAAATGGAGAGGGGTAAGTTGTGTTAATTTTGTGCTTACCCTGTTGCCTAAGCCAACAAAACGGAAGGTTGTCATGGTGACTCCGACAAAGTCGAGCTGGTCTGGACTGATCACAGTGCTCTCATCAACTGAACAACTATTATGTAAAGGGAGACATAGCGAGAGAGAGAACGAGAGTCGGTAAGAGAAAGGGGAGGGAGAGAAAGGGAGAGAGACAGTAAGAGAGATAACAAGAGCGATAGATAGAGAGAGAGAGAGAGAGAGAGAGAGGGGGAGATGAAGCAAGATGGAGAGAGAGAAAGTGAGAGAAAGAGGGGAGGGAGAGAGAGAGAGAGAGAGACAGAGTGAGGGAGAGAGAGAACAAGATCGGTAGATAGATAGAGAGAGGGAGAGGGGGGAAAGAGATAAAGACAGTGACACATAGATATAGAGGGAGATATGGACAAGGAGGAGACAAACGCAGAGAAAGGGGAGGGAGAGTCGGTGTGAAAAGGGGAGGGAGAGAGAGGCAGAGAGGGAGAGAGAGAGAGAGAGAGAGAAAAGTGGAGGAGAGAAAGAAACAAATTAAAAATGAGAAATGAGATAAGAAAGGAAGAATGGGAGAGGGAGAGAGAGAGACGAAACAATAGGTTCAGACATCATGACACATATTTTCAGCCAAAGTGTCTTGAGAAAGCAAAAGATGTGATCGCAATTATAAGCATTTACCATTATCGGCATCTTTATCGTACAAAACTGATTTTGTGTATCCTACCCAACTTTACCTAAAGCCGTTATAAATGTATTTTTATATTACTGTAATTGTCTATGAATATGATTATTTCTTTTGTAAATTGATCGTAAACTGTTACCAGTGAAAAACAAATTTCGAAATGTATAGTAAATTTACCAATTTGAATTTTATTTTTAAATTTCAAATTTGAAAAATAAATAAATCATTATTTCAACTTCATTTTTACTTCGATAATAACGCATTCAGAGCGATTAGACGGTCACCAGGCCGATAAGAACCCCTACTCATTTGTCAGACTGACCACGACCTTTGTTTGTTACCGGTCACTTTTGAGTGGGTCTGGACCCTGTTTCATAAAACCTGTTATCAATAACAGGCTACAATAACTGTTATAAGCTACTGAAATCGTGGCATGTGATTGGCTGAGAGCAAATTCGTCATAGAAAATTTAGCATCCGATATTGGTAACGAGTTTTATGAAACGGGGCCCTGGGGGCGTTTCATAAAGCCTTTTTTTCAATGACAAACCAGTGACAAATCAGCTGATAACCAATCAGAAGCAAGGATTTCAGTAGCTTATAACAAAAACTGTCATTTTTCACTGATGACAAGTTTTATGAAACGCCCCCTCTGGTGTGTTCTATAATATACAATGATTATCTTGACATCATGCTCACCCTTCCTCGATAAAGACATACTGATCGTCATTGTATGAGTTGGAGGGCGTGGCCACGCATCGCGTGATTGACAGGTCGAGGGTTCCGTCCTGAGATGGAACTGAAGCACCGAAGTAGAGGTCGTCGTTGAGGTCCATGTCGACGGGGTAATCGTCCTCCAGGTATTTATCTTCGAAGTCCTCATCTCTGAAACGATGTTTAGGCAATTCAATTTATTTCAATTAAGGTTTATGAAAACATTTCATTTCATTTCATTTCTTTACTGTGTCAATGTAGGATGATTGTTTATATTTACAATGAACAATCTTGCTTCAACATATGAACATAGGAACCAGGCGCGTACGCAGGGGGGGGGGGGGGGGTTTAGGGTTAAACTCACCCCCTTGAGTTTTTTGTGTATGTTTTCTGTATGTTTTTGTGAAACCCCCCCCCCCCCCCCTTTTGCGTTTTTTTTTTTTAATTATTTTTTTATTAAAAAATAAAAATAAATAAAAAATTATGCCAACGGATGACCTAAAAAAGGTAAAGCCTTACCCCCTCCCCCCCCCCCTCAACGGAACAAAATGTCAAATTTTCAAATTTCGAGACCAAAAAAAAAAAAAAAAAAAGTGTCCTCTTTTTTACGAAAGCATGCACGCATTTCCATGAATTATTGAATTGAAGGCAATTGACAATTAGAGAAAGTTTAAGCGAAAAGCCCAAGTCAAATATCATGCTTGGTTTTGGCGTTGGTTGCCACTACTTCATAATGAAGGCATCCCTTGTTTCTTCGAAAGATTCTATCATAATATACAATATTTCAGAGGTGTTATTTTGTTTAAATTTCTAGCGGTCATCCCTAATCCTAGATCGGAGGGGTATGTTGCCAAAATTCAGGATTTGAAAAATTGCGCCATTTCACCTCTAGATAGTACAAGGAAGAAAGAATAACAGTATATTTCTAGGTGTTTTTTTTTAATTTGTAGCGGTCACGCCTAAATCGGAGGGGGAAGTTGTAAAAATTCAGGATTCGAAAAATTGCGCCATTTTACCTGTAAATATCCAAAGCGAAATCATATTGGTCGCTTTTTTGCGCCTTTTTACCTGTAGATATCCAAAGCGAAATCATATTGGCCGCTTTTTTTGCGCCGTTTTACCTGTAGATATCCAAAGCGAAATCATATTGGCCGCTGGATTCCTCCGTCACGTTGAGGCGGTAGTTCTTGAGCTCGTATGAGCGTAGTCCCACCCGTCCAGTTCGGTTGTAAGTACAGGTGAATGGGATGTACACATCAGAAACACGGGTTACGACACCATACTCTCGCTCGGTCACTGTGTTGCTGTAAAACTCGAAAGTGGCATCTTCCTGTAAGTTTTAAAGAGAGTGAGAGAGAGAGAGAGAAATAGAGAGAGAGAGAGATAGAGAGAAAGAGAGAGAAAGAGAGAGAAAAGAGAAAGAGAGAGAGAGAGAGAGAAAAAAAAAGAGAGATCTGTAATAATTTTCAACATTGGGATCTTTCAGTAAGTTTAACAAATAGGAGAAAGAATAAAATTAAGAGTATAGACGTATATTTAAATTGTATCTAGATTGATAAAGAATGAATTTATTATCTTTCACATGAATGTCTACAGTATTGCTGTAATACTCGAAACTGGAATCTTTCTGTAAGTTTTAAAGAGTCAGAGAGAGAGAGAAAGAGAGAGAGACCTGTAATTATTCTCAAAACTGGGACCTTTTCCTGAGTTTTAGATATAGAAGGAAGAAAGAATAAAAGTATATTTATAATAATGATGATAATCCGTTCTTGTATACCGCATAACACATTGTGTTATAAAGTCTCTATGCGTTTCCAAAGAGCTTTGGACATTTTTATGTTAATTATGTTTCTAGATTATTAATGAACGAATGAATCTGTCATCTTTCACATGAATGTGAATGTTTACATATTGCCATGCTACTCGACCACAGTATTGCTGAAATACTCGAAGATGGAATCTTCCGGTAGTTTTACCCCCCCCCCCCCCCTCCCCCAAAGAAAAAAATACAAACTAGAAATGCATGTTTGTACAGATTGTTTCTATATATATATATAGAAAGCTTAGACAGATAACGATATGTGATTGGTCCAGAGCTCGTCACGTGATATCAATTGCGAGGGTCGTAATTGTTATATTTTCCTGGCTGGTCACTTTCCAGTGTTATATTGGTTCCATGACACATGCTCCGCCGACGATTGCTCCGCCGACATTTACTCCGCAAAACGCGACAATTGCTCCGCGACATTTGCTCCGCGACATTTGCTCCGACGTCAAATGCTCCGCCGACAGGTGCTCCGCCGACAGTTGCTCCGCCGACAGTTGCTCCGCCGACAATTGCTCCGCCGACAGATGCTCCGCCGACAATTGCTCCTCCGACAATTGCTCCGCCGACAATTGCTCCGCCGTCAATTGCTCCGCAAAACGTGACAATTGCTCCGCCGACATTTGCTCCGCCTGAAGCGACACTTGCTCCGCCGACATTTGCTCCGCCGACATTTGCTCCGCCGACATTTGCTCCGCCGTCAATTGCTCCGCCGACAATTGTTCCGCCTGAAGCGACAATTGCTCCGGTGACATATGCTCCGCCGACAATTGCTCCGACGACATTTGCTCCGCCGACAATTGCTCCGCCGACAATTGCTCCGTCGACAATTGCTCCGCCGACAATTGCTCCGCCTGAAGCGACAATTGCTCCGCCGACAATTGCTCCGCCTGAAGCGACAATTGCTCCGGTGACATTTGCTCCGCCGACAATTGCTCCGACGACATTTGCTCCGCATGAAGCGACACTTGCTCCGGTGACATTTGCTCCGACGACATTTGCTCCGCCCAAAAAGTGTCCCATTAAATACAAATGCTACTAGTACTACGACAAATGCTTCGCCGACAATATTTTTTTCACGGGTTGTTTTTGTTTCTTTCTTTTTTTCTTCATTTTTTGAATGCATTTCATGACATTATGTAAATGAAATGAAATGAATGAATGTTGATAATGTGGGAGGAAAAAGCAGTTGCCTAAAAGTCATTTCGAATATACTGAAATAACTTTCCATCTATCACTGTACGTCCCACATAATGTACACTAAACACTCATTACATGTCATGGGAAGTTTTTTTTTTTTAAAGTAGAGCAGCAAGCCACATTCCCCAATACGCGCATACCTCCTAGTTAATTTCAAACAGCTCATCAATATGTAAGACCTGAAATTACCTCAATGAAAGAAGACTAATAACATGAGAGGAAAGAAAAGAGCAAAAAAGACAACCGTTTTTTGCTATTCCCCATAATGTTTGATTTAAAAAAATAAAAAATAAAATTATAGCTCCTTACGCAAGTTCTCCGGCGAAAGATAATTACTCCGCTCAAAATCTGTTTCATGTATTACTCATTAGCTGATCCAAAGCTCAAGGCTATCTCTCTCTCTCTCTCTCTCTCTCTCTTTCTCTCTCTCCCATGCTCCTCCTTTTCCTGTTTACACCGTTTTCTTGTCTTCTTTGCTCTTTTCTTTCCTCTCATGCTATTAGTCTTCTTTCATTTCCATCACTTCTTCTCTGCTCCCCCTCTCGAGTTCTATTTCTCTCGTGAAATTGAAACGTAAAATAATACAATCATGTAGTACATTCTTGTTTAGAATAATATTTTCAGTAATATCCAGTCCATTTTCTAAAGGTTTCTTTCCTTTAGTTAAGTGTATGTAGCTTTAATATATATATATATGTTAGTGTGCAAAACACTCCGTTTCATTCGAGTACTTTGTTTTCACTAAATAATTTAAGGGACTCACGAAGCCACCGGAAGAAGAGCAATTGGCTTATCATGAAGAACTAACATCAAACTGCAACAAAATGATTTGTACAAATGTGAATAAGCAAAAAGGCTGCCATCTCATTTTCCCGTCTGAATGGGTTCTCTTCCTTATGAATATAAATGCCCTTATTTTCTAAACTTTTTTTTTTTTTATATTCGTGTGTTTATTAAATTTTCAATCATATAAAAATTACATATTTACAAGTCATTGGTAATAATTAGACAGACAAAAAAAACCAATATGTATAAGAACAACTAACAATAATGAAAGGACAAGAAAGTTATAAAAAAAAAAACATTATAGTAAAAAAAATACACTGTACACTTATAAATCATAGTTTGAACTCCAGTGCATAAAGGGGAGTGAGGGGGCACAGGAATAAAAGTTAAATCAACATGAGTATCATAAGTCAAATCGCCATTTCTTAAAATGCGAAACAAGCTTGTTCCTTTTTTTCGCTGAGAAATATTCAATATCTTTTTGTTTCTTTATAAAACTCTTAAAAAGATCAACACTTGGTAAATCCCCCTTACTTATTTTCTAAACTTCCATGATGACCTATTACATTGTATAATGCTTTACCTAGTAAGATGCATTGATCGAGGTAATTTCAGGTATTACATATTGATGAGCTACTTGAAATTAACTAGGAGGTATGCGCGTATTGGGGAATGTGGCTTGCTGCTCTACTTTTTTTTAAAAACTTCCCACGACATGTAATGAGTGTTTAGTATACATTATATGGGACGTACAGTGATAGATGGAAAGTTATTTCAGTATATATTCGAAATGACTTTTAGGTAACTCCTTTTTCCTCCCACTTCATCAACATTCATTCATTTCATTTCATCTACATTATTTCAAGAAATGCATTCAGAAAATGAAGAAGAAAAAAAGAAACGAAAAAAATAGGTGTAAAGAAAATATTATCGGCGAAGCATTTGTCGTAGTACTAGTAGCATTTGTAGTTTATGGGACACTTTTTGGGCGGAGCAAATGTCGTCGGAGCAAATGTCGGCGGAGCAATTGTCGCTTCAGGCGGAGCAATTGTCGGCGGAGCAATTGTCGGCGGAGCAAATGTCGGTGGAGCAATTGTCGCTTCAGGCGGAGCAATTGTCGGCGGAGCAATTGTCGGCGGAGCAAATGTCGGCGGAGCAATTGTCGCTTCAGGCGGAGCAAACGTCGGCGGAGCAATTGTCGCTTCAGGCGGAGCAATTGTCGGCGGAGCAATTGTCGGCGGAGCAAATGTCGGCGGAGCAAGTGTCGCTTCAGGCGGAGCAAATGTCGGCGGAGCAAGTGTCGCTTCAGGCGGAGCAAATGTCGGCGGAGCAAATGTCGGCGGAGCAATTGTCGCGTTTTGCGGAGCAATTGACGGCGGAGCAATTGTCGGCGGAGCAATTGTCGGCGGAGCAATTGTCGGCGGAGCATCTGTCGGCGGAGCAATTGTCGGCGGAGCAACTGTCGGCGGAGCAACTGTCGGCGGAGCAACTGTCGGCGGAGCATTTGACGTCGGAGCAAATGTCGCGGAGCAAATGTCGCGGAGCAATTGTCGCGTTTTGCGGAGTAAATGTCGGCGGAGCAATCGTCGGCGGAGCATGTGTCGGGTTACCGTTATATTAGCCACCTGGTGAAATGAATATATTTTTAATCAATGCATGTCGCCCTCTTGAGGGCTGTATGTCACCAATTACACAAATTACACCAATACCGAGGGTCAATGTTTTTCCCCATAGTCTTAATTTGTTTCCAAATTTGTTCCCCCCCCCCCCCATTTTTTTCTTTTTAAGATTTGTTTTCAAAATTGTTTTTTCCTCCCAATAGGCCTAATGCTTTTTTTCTAAGAATTTTATTTTTCCAATTGTTTTTTCCGTTGAAATTATTTTTTCCCTAATTATCTCGAAGTATTTTTTGTTTCTCACAATTTTTTTGCAAATGTTGTTGTCTCTGAAAAAAAGGGGAATTTTTCAAAAATAAAAAATGAAAAAATAGACCCCCCCCCCTTAAATATTTTTACCAAGGCTATCTGATATATGCGCGCTTCTGGAAAATATGGTCATGAGGGAAAATATTACTCCCTTCAGCGGTCCAAAGAATGCTATATTACACCCCCTGCCAATCAATATCTGTATAATATAAATGGATTTTGTCATCCTCCGCACCATGTAACCCAATCGAAAAGAACTGCTTGTCCTACAATTTGATAACGGTGTTTAATATATTCAATTTCAGAACACTGTGAACAAACAGACATCACACACCTAAATCTACAAAAGTTTATTAAAGGTAATAAAAAGTTTTGGTATGGGGTCATGAACTTGGTTCGAATAAAAATATTGGAAGCATATGCTATCCTATAAAAGTCAATGTTCGTTTTCGCGGTTGAAATCGAGTCTTAAGTTATGAAATTATAAATAATAAACCCTTTATGCTGTATAGCTCCCTTTCAAGGTCAAGATATTAATTAAGCCATAAAACAACGTTTCTTGACTTAAATGGACCAATTGGCTTTTTCCGTTTGGGAAATATATATCACAACTACATATTCTGAGATTTTCATGGTCGCAGCTATTGTTGTATGGCCGTAAGCGCTATTTGAACATTTTCAAAATTTACCGGGAGCACCGGTAAATTTTTATATTCAATTTTACTCAAAAGCAGAAGTGTTTGAGGGGCTAAATTTTCTAGTGCTTATAATACATCCACAGGGGCATCCAATACATCAAAATTGTACAGAATCACTATCCAGCCAATTTTCAAAATTTCCCAAAACTTTGTATTACCTTTAACTGCATTGTCACAGTGTGATAATTATCTACAGTTTGTCACAGTGTGTCACGAGCTAGACCGCGACCACAGTGAGATTACAGTACTAAATTAAGTGTTAAAACAGTGTAAACACAGCAATAAAAGAGTATTCAGTTTTAAAAAAAAATGTGAACACAGTATGAATAGAGTGTTCAGATTAAAAAACAATGTGAGCACGGTATGGACAAAGGATTCGCTGTGAACAAAGTCAATGTGAACACCACGTAAAGTGTGTTTACAATGTAAAACAGTGGGAACACAGTATGAAGAGACTGTCCACAGTATAAAAACAGTGTAAATGCGATTATAAACAGAGTGTTCACAGTGTACACAATTCTTCCGGTATTGAAGACAAAGTAGATGAGTACAGCTGTATACATAAAGGTGGGTAATGTGAGCACACTATGAAATTCTTTCTTTCTTTTTTCCAACTTACACTCCTATCATTGTTACATGACGTCAGATTGGTGGAGATAACAATGGCCATTCCATCTGTGGAGATAACCCCCTGGCAATTTTCATCGTTCATGAGCTGGAGGTCAGTCCCGACGGTCGCACCGCCGAGACGCTCCAGAGGAACTCGCACTGACATGCTGGTGGGCGAGCATTCGAGGATGATAGCAGCAACTACAGGGGATGTGAACAAATAATAAGTAATTGCCAGTGGTATTACTTTGAAGGGCGTCAACATACTTTAAAGTCAAGACGTCACATGCAATACGTATATTCCAATTTCAATGATATATGAGAAAGGGCATAATTTTCTTTCAAAACATTACAACAACAAGAGCAATGCTTTTAACTTACTACAAATAAAGCTTTAGATTTGGGGTAGGGGTAATTGTACGTGTGCCCCACCTCCTCAAATCTCACACACATCTAGATCAGTCCCCTCTAAACTCGTACTGATTGCAGGGCTTCCAGGGAGAACAGGGGGACGTTTAAAAAAACTTGTCATCAGTGACAAATGACAGTTTGTGTTTATAAGCTACTGAAATCCTTGCTTCTGATTGGTTATCAACAGATTTGTCACTCAATTTTGTCATTTGTCATTGAAAAAAGGCTTTGTGAAACGGGTCCCTGGCTGTTTTGGGGTAGTTCAAATGCACATTATTTTGTAGAAATTCGGGTGGCCAGGGTATTTATGAACAGTATACGAAATTATTTGAAACATGCCATTAAAGGTCATTGGAAGGTCAGTGTCCAAGGCTACCCTGGGCATGCTGGGTAAACAAACATAATAATAATAATATATATATATATATATATATATATTTTTTTTTTTTTTTAAATACTATAATCAGTATTGTTGTTGTAATATTATTATTATTAGTAGTAGTAGTAGTAGTATAGTAGTATCATTATTATTATTAATATTATAATTTTTGTTCATTATAACTTTTATCATTATCATCATTAAATTTACTGTTCTTATCATTCTTCTTCTAATAATAATAATCATTAGAATCATAGTTATTATCAAATATGCCATATCATTATTATCGTTTATATATTATTATCAATCTTGTTAGTGTTGATATTATAACTATTGCGATTATTATTGCTATTATTATCATTATGCCTATTAGACTCATTATTATTATAATTATTATCATTGTTTTTGTTGTTGTTGTTGTTGTTGGCGACGTTGTTGATCATGTTTATTCAATATAATTTGAAATGTTATTTTAAAATGCACTAAACTATAATGATGTTGATTTTTTTTTCATATGAGTTGTATGTACATTTGTTGAATGTTTATTTGACATTTATTTGCTACACCTGTGAATGATGGAAATTATCTATATTTAAAAAAAATAAAAAAATAAAGTTATCATTATTACTGAAAATCCTCCAAACCTGTTTTGACTGTCACGGGTCCAATAGGGGACAGCTCATAATCCTGACTGAGGAGAGCCGCCACGTTCACGTTGTACATGCGGTCTGGCAATAAATCCTCGATGGAGGCGCTGTTTGCATTACCTCCGTATACGAGTTCTAAAGGAATGGATAAATAAAATTGATTGAGTAACTGATTGAATTAATTAGAAATTAACCAACGAACAACCAACTCCCTGTTACAAAGAACAAACAAGAAATAGGTCAAATCGAACGCCGTTAATGTCCGTATTAATAAATTAAGTAAATTACGATTTGTTATGGTAATTGTGAAGGTTAAAGTACTAATCCCTTAGCGTTGGCGTCAAAGTGCCCTAGCCCTGCCCCCGACAAAATCCAATCTGTCATACGTACCTTAAGAATATACAAAAGACGAATGTGCCCAACCATTAATTTGGGGTTCCACATATGGGGCCTGCAAAATATTGCTTGATTATTAAACATTCGCCACTCTTGAATTTCGTCAATTTCCAGAACACTTTAAAATTTAAAATTAAAGAGAAGGTAAAGTTCCGGGGAGAGGTGAACAATAATTTGTGAGCGTTATGATTGTTGTTAATATGCAAGTGTGAAAGATCATCAGATATACAATTTTCCCTGAAAAGCATGGCTCTTCAAATACCTTCATATTCTAAATATGACAAGAAACAGCTTATACATGAGGCCCCATTTTTATGCCACATGATTGAGTCCCATATACATCTTTTTGTGTACAGTGCGTGTTACTTTGCAAGACTGCGCCAGATTTCTTATCATGTTAATGACTCCAAAACGTTGCAGTACACACCAATACTTATATGATAAATGATCAACTTGTTCTGATCGACTCCACACCGTATCTTTCACAATGCAATCGCATGGCCAGACTCAACTTTAATTCGAATTATGGATAACTTAACAGTCTAATATTCATCTGAACAGATCTGTTATGCAACATGTTTTAAATGCCTACTTGATGTTACGAAATAGAAAACAATATCGACACCTCATGTGAAAGATTTTTTATTTAGTTCGATATTACATCTTCACGTATTTTCCCTGTTTCATCAAACTTGTTATCAATAACAATTGCTTACATTTCTATGACAAACTTGCTCTCAGCCAATGAAATGCCACGATTTCAGTAGCTTATCACAGTTATTGAAACTTGCTATGGATAACAAGTTTTTTGAAACAGGGTCAATGTTCCCTTTTCTGTTGTTTTCTCTATTTTCCTGGTCTAAAACTAGTCCAGGGGTGTTTCACAAAGACTAAGATCGACTTTAAGTTGGACTTAACTATGACAGGCCTTTCATGCCACTGGTCGCTGTCACCAACGGTCTCTCAATTATGATATTTAGATAATGTTTTTTCCTGCAATAATGAACTATCAAAAAAAGGTAAATTCTGTAGATTTGTGACCACGATTCGCACGTCCCTTGAGAGACCAATGCCAGGAATGGTTAGAGGAACTAGTGGCATGAACGTCCTGCCATAGTAAAGTCCAACTTAAAGTCGATCTTAGTCTTTGTGAAACACTCCTGAGGTATACAATGCCCCGGTAATATAACTTGTGAAATCACTGATTAACGAGATTTTATTTTTATTTATGGACCAGTGATGGAAAGATGGACTTTGGTTTTTAGGTAGAATCAACATTATCAACTGTAAACAGATAAGCAATTAACAAATAATTGATTAGCGGCTCGATTGACTTTGTCCTAAATCAGGGCAGGCGATAACAAAACAGGATCCTGCTAAAGTTACTAGACCTTTTATTCAAAGAAAGGCAGAACCAAATTGACAATTGACTTTGGTTTAACCTCAATGTAATTTTTTTACAAAGTCAATGCTTTTTTTTTCATCAGCGGGGCTAAATTGTCCGAAGGTTCATATAAATAATGACAATCTTAGTAGACACCGCCATTTTTCTACTCCCGAAAACCCCCATCTTTCTTTTTCTCTTTCTCACATTTCTTTTCCCTTTTTTCATTCCCTCTGTCGTCACCTTTCTCCCTCGTGTTATCGATTTGTACTGTTTCTTTATTCTGTTTGCGTATCTTTGTTTGTTTTTTATAATTAGAATTTCATTTCAAATTTAAAATATTTGAAACAAAAATCAAAATGCATTTAAATCACACTTGGTACTAATAGGGTAATAAAATCAAATTTTCTGTTTTGGAAAAAAAAAAAGAGTACTTTCATCAATTTTGTTTTGTTTTCGACTATGTGATAACAAATATCTCAAAGAGAACACAAATTTATAAGTTGGGCCAGGCAAATGATTACTTTTCGGTAGATTTTCCAATATATAAAACTCGAAACTCTAATTTTTCGTTTTTCGACCGTGGTCACCTGATACTTACCGGAACTGACGTCAGCGTTGTCTTCATCAGCCAGCCAATACTGAACTCTGTAACCGACTACGTCACAGCTTGTCTCTGATTGTGTCCACGTGACCAGCATGCTTGTTTGTGTAGCGACGACGGCAAGATCACTTGGGTTAGCGTCCTGGAGTTGGAAATCTTTAAAAATAAACGGTCATGATATTATCAGGAGGGTGTTTCACAAAGATCCTAAGTTGAACTTAACTCTAAGTTGGACTTAACAATTATGGAAAGCCGTTAGCATCTATGAAAATATTTTGTAAAAGTTATTTTAAAAGGCATAACATGTTGATTGAAATCATTCATATTTTGCGGAATTTATATTGGAAAGAAGAAGATAAAAGAAGAAAAAAAGAAGGAGAAAAAGAAGGAAAAAGGGATGAAGAGAGATGAGGAGGAGAGGTAGGGGGAGGGGGTTGGAAGAGGAGGAGGGGGAGGGGGTTGGAAGAGGAGGAGGGGGAAATGAGGAAGTCGAAGACCCCAAAGCTGAGCTCGCATTGGAATCTCTTATGTCAAATATATGCATATTAATGAGCAGTAATAAGTACGTAAAAAGATCATAATATCATTTGTCTCTTCCGGCTCGAATTATACATATTACAAGCGAAACAACTTTGAAATCAGCATGAATTGAACATAAAAACACCATACCTTTTGGAGATATTTCGCATATGTAACTTAGTGCTTTGTCACAAACGAGAGATACAAGATCACCGGTGGGTTGGAGAGCCGCGCAGTCCAGACGACCGTTGCCAGGGGAACCGGCCTCCCAGAGATCGTTCTGCCAATCGGTCGATTCTGTGCAATCGACCCAGCGCCATTCGCCCTCTACGGACTGATCCGAATAGCCTGTATTAAAAAGACGATTTGAAACAAAGAGGTGCGATTTCTGCTTAACTATTACCCAGTTGTCCAAAGTGTAATGCTTTATACATTGACAAGACAGTATAATACAACTACGAGACTACTGAGTAATGCTACTCATTGCGGATATAGTATCTTTTGATCCCTTGTTGACTAAAATTGCGAGACAAACGAATGTCACTTGCGATATTATTTTCGATAATGGTAATATTTCTCTTTTACACATTATTTGGGTTTGTTCGCTTTGCATAATTTTCACTGCACTCACGCGGTGACAAAAAATGGATGAGCAAATAATGTGAATGAACCTGTTAGTAACAAATACAGTTTTGAGACAATAACGTGTAAAGTTACACTATTCTTAAACCTTTGGCAATTTTGCACATCTTACCCCCCCCCCCCCCAAAAAAAAAAAAAAAAAAAAAAAAAAAATCTTACAACTTGAGGACGGCCGGTTTCAAATTTACGGCAAACATTTGAAATTTATGAAATCATATCACCGTAAGCGGCCTGCAGCATTACTATGCACCATTCATTTTACATGTGCATAATGTACAGTAATCATTATTCTCGTGCCCCGCGTCAAATCAGTCGTTGACGCCGGGCTGACGCAGCCTTGTGCCATACAATTGGCGCAATCATGCGTCAGTCCAATGACGCATCGTGCACAACGGGCATTACAAGCCATCTTAACTTACCGACCCACCACGTCATGTTGGGGTTGATCTCCGCCGACCTCATTGTTAGGAAATCAAGTTCAGCCTGGTCATTGACGATGACGAGATCGGAGTCGGCCACGTTGTCGCATGTTCGTCTTCCGGTCGACCACCAGGAGCCGAGGTCGAGGTCTCTGAAGCGGTAGCAATGGCCGTTGGGACCAAGCTCGTAGTTGTCGGGACAAGTGGCTAGTGTGAGTTGAAGAATGAAATGCAGTTATAAAGATGTGCCACTTTCAAAAGATCCAATAAACCATACTTCTCCCCTCAATAGTATAATGTATATATTTCTTGTCATATTTTGTAATTTTGTTAGCGCTAAGGCACTTTTGTATCAGCGCAAAGAAAAACAAAATCGATATCATTGATAAAATGTTTACACATGTCCTGTCGGATAGGTTCCCTTGGCAGATTTGGTCCTGTCACCAAACCTGCTTAGGGAACCGTTTCTGCCTTGACATCAGTGTAACCCAATCGTGATAATTTGGAAAACCAGACTCCCCTTACCCCTTTAAAACCCAATGGACATATTTTCAGAAGGGCGCTGATCCTGTGTTAGATATTTTCAAACATACCAATTATATCAACCTTCTTTTCTTCAAATTAATAAAATGTCCAGAGAGACGTGGTGGATGACTTTTTAATGCTTCTCAGATATTTACTTAGAAGAACTAAATTACCTTATTCTTTACTTGCTTATCAGCAAATTTTGAATTTTAGGAAGGTTGTGCACTACCTTTTTTACAAACCCTAGATACGCCCGGTTATGCCTCAGTAACATCTTTGCGTATTGGCTTGCGTATTGCTGCATATTTATGGCAAGCCGTTTTAACATTTATTCCTATTTTCTTTATATCAAGAAATCGAATTCCTAATATCAAAATTTCAATTCTTGATATCAAGAATTACCACTGCTTTACAATAAAAAAAAAAGAAAAAAAAAAAAGAAAAAAAAAAAAAAAAAAATCAGTTTTTGATATCAAGAAATAGTAATGAATGTTAGAACGGCTTGCCATAAATAAGCGGCAATACGCAAACCAAATACACGAAGGTGTGACTGAAGCACTAGAAACAACCAGATCAAAACTGGCATGACTTACTTGTACCAAGCACAGACAGAGCGGTGCTGAATCCGTAGCACCCATAGCTGACCGTGCAGGTCGTCAGTTCAAACAGGTAGGTAGTAGCGGGAGAGAGACCGCTAATAACGACGTCAGTGTTAAGCGCCCCTACGAGATCGATTGCGATAAAATCGCCTTCGGCTGTGGTATTGTAACGGATCTATTTAAAAGGATTAAAATACAAGTAATTTCTCTTTTTTAGGGGTTGTGTGTGTGCATGCGTATGTTCGTGAGGGTGTGTGTGTGCGCGCGTGTGAAGTACCCTGACCATGGACTAATATGAGAATACACACCTTTAAAGGTGCTATGTCCCTTTTGCAGCCAACCTCAAATTCTGTAGAACTTTGCAGGAATTATGAATATGTCATGTATGTCCTATCTGTGAAATTTAAACGTTAACATTGTCCTCATATTCAAATTATGCAAGGAAACCCGTTTACTTGCTAGACTTCACTGTCAGACACTATCGAGTGACTGACTGGCTTTTTATCTTCTTGGGTAATAACATACATGCAAAGAGTTGTAAAGGGTACATGAGCATTTATCTACATCAATAACCCACTTCTTGTGATGGCCAAGATTAAACTGATTGAATCTTTGTGCAGCATAAAACGTACGACCATTCGGTACAATTGTCTGAAAATAAAGACTATTACTTTTGGGCTCTATAGCCCTAAAGTCGATTTGACAACTAATAGTCGTTATTTTCCCACATAAAGACATTTTCAAGCCCCACCTTTTTTTAGGGAAGTTCTAAGTTAGTATTATCTTTCAAATGCAGTTGGAATTTAACTTTTTCATTTTTTTGGCCTGCAAATGGGACATAGTACCTTTAAACCGTGGACACATATCAACCGAGGACGTCCACGGTTGTTTTTAGACGTAATGTGGTGTGTGTGTGTGTGTGTGTGTGTGTGTATGAAAACTTATACATGGCTTCAAGCAGGGACGTGATAGAGAAGGACTGGAATCAAGCCGCTCTCCTTTGACCCCATGCTCCAAGCCGCCGAAAAGTTATGCGCTAATCTTCAACTGTTGGTGGTGAGATAAGAGAGCGCATGACATTTCAGGATTTAGAATTCCTACATCAGAAAATGGTATCACAGCAACTGTTCGCTGTCCCTTCCAATGATTTCTCATCCATTGTTGAATGTGTAAAGAGTAGAACAAGCGAACACAAACTTGTGTAATTTCATCCTTTTTTAAACTTGAAAAATACAAAAAAACACGCGAAAACACGCATTAGCAAACTTAATGTTGTTGAAGATTGTAAATCATGGATCAAATAACGGGACATTAAAGCATGCACAAATTAGCGCATCATCCTAAAATATTGAGTTTTTGACAAGATGTAATTTTTCTTTTACCAACTCTGGCACACAAATGAAAGGAAGGATGGAGTTCTAAATTTGAAAATTTGTTTGATGTACTATTCCCAATAAAATCCCCATATAAAGTTTTTGATTTACACTGAAATTTTGCCGGTAATTTAATATTTTGTAATACATGTAAAACTGGTGCCAGGCTTCCGAAAGTCTTCGCAGTGGAAGCGCGGTTCGGAGCATGGAACTTCAAAGCCAAGTGGAATGTTACACATCCCATTGTTATGCTTTAGAACTCAAGAATGCGTTTGAATAAATTACAAGAGTTTCGTCTCCTTTTCTTTCACCTCCCTGCTTCAAGTCACACCACAACAAATCTGTTACAAGCAAAAGCACAGCGGCGTAGCTGGGATTTTTGCATACCATACCAAAAAAATATTAACCGGTCAAAGCTTGTCTTGCATTGAAAATGGCAGTGTCCCTCGGGGGATGTGAGTTGGTGACTTGGTCTAGCGGTTCACCTACTAACAGACCCTGAGGGACCCCGGTTCAAAACTAAGTCACGAGTTTCAGATGGTGGTGCATATTATAAGGTCGGCCGCCAGACGTGAATAATATCTGATTTGAAACACGTCTGTAAAAACGAAATTAAACAAACAAAACACGCGCGCACCCATTCGCCTATCCATACCCACTAACATTACTTTTTTTATTTTAACAATTTTGTTTTATTTCTGCAGATGTGTAATACAAACCATGACATACAATTGAATAAAATAAACATGTTCAATATTGATGCTTTTACATAAACATAATTAAACACAAACTTATTTGCAGTATCATATAACTAAGCAACAAAGTAAACGTATAAGTACCTAAACATAATATGTCAATTGTAAATGTTATTTACTTATATATTACAAAAAACAAAAAAAATCTGGAGATAATTTTACTGAAACAATCCTGCCCCCTCCCTGCCCCCTCCCTGCCCCCTCCATCACACAGACATACTCACCCTCTATCACACAAACATACTCACCAACTCACACACATACTCACCCACCCACCCACCCACCCCCCCCCCACACACACACAATACTCACTCAGTGGATGTCTGCCAACATTCTCAACTTAAGAAAAATATACTAAATAAGTTATCCAGGCCGCAAAATCGAGTTACGCTTTTAACAAGCTCACGGTGGAGAAGAAAGCAAATCTTAATTAATCTTAAGCTGCTCCCACTTTAAAAAATGTGATCCTAGCTTTCCCATTTTAATTGCTATTTTCTTTTCCTCATCCCTATACCTAAAACTGCTTTTTTTCATCTTTTCTAAAGTTAGTACTCGCCCCCCCCCCCCCCGATCTTGACATAAATGTAACATACTTCACCATGAAAATGATAGTATTACACATTTTTATTCTATATGAACTACCTACCAACCCAACAAATATATCTCGCCATTCTAAATCTTTAATTTCATCTAACTCAAAAAGTTGTATTAAAGCCTGCCATAACCTTTGAACGCTCCCACAAGATAAAAATAAATGTTTGTATGTTTCTATTTCCTGCTTACAAAACGAACATAAATTATCACCAACAAAACCAAATCTATGAAGATGCTCATTAGTGTATATGGCTCCATGCAATAATTTAAATTGAAATTCACGTTGTTTTCTAATGAGTATAGTAATTCTTGGTCTAACAAATATTTCTTTTATTTCTTTATCTATAAAATCATAATCATTTTGCCCATCCCTTACCTGCAAATCATACGTTCGTTGCAGTGCTTTGATGAAATAATCATAGATTGTTCTTGAACCCACATCCACAAACTGTATTTTTTTACTAGAAATATGGAAATAAGTATTAAAGCTTATCAAATCAACCTCGAGGAATTCTATTAACCCTGAATCATCCTTCCATAACCTGGGTATCGCATCATAAATATCAATAATCATAAGCAAATTATTACCTTTCATACCGAGGTTCATAAAATATTTAACAGGCTTAACATGACCTTTCTCAACCAAATGATTCAGTTGAACAATCCCTCTTTCAAACAAGTATCTATCAAATATACTTTTTCCATTTATACATATATTCTGATTATTAAAAATAATTGGATTAATATAACCCTCCAAATATCTTAAATTACTTGTCTCTTGCCATGCTTGCAACATTTCCATATAGTATGGTGGAATATCTAAAACGAGTTTAATCTTGTTTAAATCATAATCACATAAAAAAATAAATCTACCACCCACAAACTGTAAGCAATGATCAAAAAACAATTTCCATCCCAAACTTTTCTATCCATATAAAAGACGTTTTATCCACATTATGCGCTGTATTTTTACGGACATTTCAAAATTAATCATTCTTAATCCTCCAAAGTCATAATCCTGATACATTATTGCCCGTTTAATTCTATCTTTCCCCCTCCATATGAATTCAAATGAAATTTTTGCAACTTCTTTATATACCCAATGAGGGACAATAACGAGAGATGAAATATAATTTAATTTGAAAGCGCATAAGTTTTTAGCAAATGTATTTTACCCATAATAGTTAAATCTCTTTGTTTCCACCATACAAGCAATTTTTTTATTTTACTTAGAATTTCTTTATAATTCAAATCATCTTTTAATCTTCGATCTAATGAATAACTAACCCCTAAAATATGTATTTCCTTCACCAAATTTCCAAATAAAGGCCCATCAGGTTTGTTCTCATCCTCACCCATCCACATAAAATGTGTCTTTGTTTTATTCACTTTAAGACCACTAATTTTTTCAAATGATTCAAAAATATATTGCAACCTTCTAACCGAATCAATATCCTTCAAAAATATTGTCATATCATCTGCATATAACACTTGCCTAATTTCAGATTTTCCAAATGTAATCCCTTTAATACCGTTGTCCCTCCTTACTGCATGCGCCAAAATTTCGATGGCAACCAAAAACAAATATGGCGATAATGGATCCCCTTGCCTTACTCCCCTTTCTATTTCAAAATACCCCGTGGAGTGACCACCGTTCATAACACAACTACTTATCCCTTTATACAATAATTTTACCCAAGAGCAAAATGAATCTCCAAAACCGAACAATTTCAATATTTGAAATAAATATCTATGAGATACAGAGTCGAAAGCTTTCTCAAAATCCACTGCACACAAAAACCCTTTCCCTTGTTCCCCATAATGCATAGAATAAAATAACATGTCATCTATCAATCGTACAGCTTCCCCAATATTTCTATCTTTTATATATCCAACTTGATCATGATGAATTATTTCATTTAAAACCTCTTTCATTCTTTTTGCTAGAACTTTAGATACAATTTTATAATCTACATTCAAAAGCGTAATGGGTCGATAATTTTTTATATGGAGAGTATCTTTCGCTTCCTTCTCAATTAAGGTAATTACCCCTTGTTTTTGAGATGCCGTTAATTCCCCCCTTTCGTATGTTTCATTCAATACTTCTACTAACAAATCACCCAAAGCTGGCCAAAAAGTATAATAAAATTCAACTGTTAACCCATCATTTCCCGGGGTTTTATTCAATTTCATTTCTTTTAAAACTTTCAAGCATTCATCTTTAGTTAATTTACCTTCACAGATTTCCCTATTGTCTTCATTTAACTTTGAAATATCATTGAAAAAGAAAGGGTCGTTTTCATTTATATCAGCCCTTAAAGAATATAAATCTTTATAAAATAGTTTAATTTCCTTTAAAATTTCCTCCTTATCTCTAGTAGTTTCCCCATTTTCTTTGTACACCTCCCTAATTACACTTTTCCTTTTATTCGATTTTAACAACTGTTCAAAATATTGCGTATTGTTTTCTCCATCTTCAAACCAAGGTGCTCTTGATCTTATTTTAATGCCCTGTCGAGAAAAATCATACAATTTATTTAGTTTATCCCTTTTCTCCTCAATGCAATCAACAATATATTTAGTGGGTCCCACTACCAGTTCGCCTTCTAAATCCTTGATTTGTTTCTCTAACAGTTCTATTTCAACCCTCCTTGCTTTTGCCTTTTTCCGCGAGTATGTTATAATAAATTCTCTCATTTTCATCTTTAAAAAATCCCAAAATACTAATTTATTCAAAATCTGTAATGACCATTCAGCTTTTAATTCCTGTATTTCCTTATTCATCTCTTCAACAAAATCTTTATCCATACATAAACTACTGTTAAATTACGCACGCACACACATATACACACACGCACACACACTCACACACACGCACACACACCACCACCACACACACGCACGCACACACACCACCACACACACACTTTTTTAAAACTTTTTTTTAACAATTTTTTTTCATTTCTCCAAATGTGTAATACAAACCATAACATACAATTGAATAAAATAAATGTGTTCAATATTGATGCTTTTACATAAACATAATTAAACACAAACTCATTTGCAGTATAATATAACTTAGCAACAAAGTAAACGTATAAGTACCTAAACATAATATGTCAATTGTAAATGTTATTCACTTATATATTACAAAAAAAAAACTTAAACAAATCTGGAGGTAATTTTACTGAAACAATCCTGCCCCCTCCCTGCCCCCTCCATCACACAAACATACTCACCCTCTATCACACAAACATACTCACCCACCCACACACACGCACGCACACACACACATAAGCACACCCATTGCAGGACTAACCGTATATCCGGCAACGTCGCATGCATATTCAGAAACGTTGAAAGACAAAGAAACTTCATCATCGTCGATGGAAATGAGTTGGAAATTCGACGGGTAACAGTCGGAATCCACATAATCTGAAATGTAAAATAAAACAAATTTAAAAAGCTTGTTGGTTGAATCAAACTTTTTTATCAGTAGGGGATCCAGCATTTTGTAAAAAAGGGGAAGGAGGGGGCTCATTATTCACACTATTTGATGACAAGTTCAGAAAAAAATGTTAAAAAAGTTTTCACATTTAAAGGGAGGAGGGGAAATATTATCGAACTTGTGTGCCAAATGTGAGCCACTTGGGTATGTAAATATTCAACAATAATAAAAGTAATTATAATAATAATAAGAAGAAAAATATTGATATGAAAAATACTAATTACACAATAACAAAAGTATTAATGAAAATGTTTATGTTAATAATTATGATAAAAATAATGTTGATAATAATAAAAATAAACACAATTATTTAAAAAAAACAGTAAATAACAGTATTTTCATTAATACAATTTTTATCATTGGTGTTGTTGGCGTTGTTTTTGGTGAGATTGTTGTTATCATTATCATCATCATAATTACTATTAAACATGAACACTTAATACCTTTTCGGGTGATTTCGCAGACATAACGTCTGGTATTAAAGCAGGCATCATCATTGTATTTCCCATCGGTTAGATTCATGTAGGCGCAGTGGTTGTCGTCACGGTTATTCGGCGCACCGAACTGCCAGTTGGTGTCGGCAAAATCGGTATCCGCACCGCAATCCACCCATGTCCACACGCCGTTGATGGCGCCATCGTAATAGCCTAACAATAGGGTGAAAATACTCGAAAAATTAGAATAAAGATATCCATACAGTTCAGCGAGATCGAGAGTTTCATCTTGGTTGACAGCGTACTGGCAAAGACTTTTGATTTACAAATTGTACATGTTTTTTTAAGATGACCATGTTAACACGATCCTTACTTGTTTCCATAGTTAATTCATATTTCTCTCTCTCTCTCTTTCTCTGTACATACATATAATATATCATAACCCTCACCTACACACACATACACACACACACACACACGCACAAACACACTCTCTCTCTCTCTTTCTCTCTCTATCTGCTTCTTTTACGAAATTATGGCAGCACAACTCACCTATCCACCAGTCACTTGAATCGTTGCCCTTCATCGCATTGATCGTTTCGAGGACGTATTCGTTCTCCACCTGGTCATTGATCACGACAATATCACCATCGGCGACGTCAGTGCAGTCGTAGCGAGCGCTGAACCAATCGGTGGGCGTTTCCACGAACTTGTAGCAAGTATCGTTGGACGGGTTGTAACTGTATCCGGTAGGGCAATCAACTGGATAAAGAGGAGGAACGTGACGTAATTGGGTTATTCCATTTCTTCCATAGGGTGCAAAACAGGCGTAAATGATATAAACCCCTCCCCCTCCTTCTCTCTGACCTGTTCTCTATCCCTCTCTACATGTTAATGCTAAAATATGTATCTGTATCTGCCCCTCGTGTTTTAACCACCCCTTATCCCACCCTCTCTCTCTCTCTCTCTATCTTTCTTTCTTCTTCTCTCTCTCTTCCTCTTCTTCTTTCCATCTCTCTCTCTCTCTCTCTCTCTCCCTTTCTCTATTTCTCCCCTCATCCTCCCTGTCTTTCCCCCCTCATGCATTCTATCCTATTCCCCATCTTCTCCTCTAGTACTGATGTCTCTCTTTCTATCTTCTCTATATTCTTGGCAACCTGTCTCTCTCTCTCTCTCTCTCTCTCCATCTCCCTTTCTCTATCTCTTTCACAATATCAACTCCTCTTTATATTTCTCTCCCGGCTTTGTATAGGTGTCTTTTGCTTCTAACCCTCGTCTACTTGTTTCTAACTCCCTTCCCTTTGAGTTTTTTCCTTTTCTTTCTTTCTCTTTCCCCCGAATGCCTCCCTCTCTCACATCTAGCCCTTTGTCAACTTAAGGTTAACGAAACAGAACTTACAGAATTCTTCATAAGTCAAACTGAATCCGGAACCGGTACCAGTGCTATCGGATGTGAATCGGATATTGAGGCCATTGTACCGGCTGTTGACATCATTGGGTAATTCTGAACCAGTAATAATCTGTTTGAAGAATAAAATAATCCAGAATGAAAACAAAGATTTATCAGAAGTTTTGAGGCATTACATCGATCGTCATAACAGAAAGTTGATTTTCCGATTTTAGATAACATCAATCTTTTCGGCTTTAGCAACTATGACGACAAAGAAAAGGAATTATTTAAAAAGTTGAATTTTAAACGAGTAACACAGAAGATGACTTGTTAAAGCGGGCAAGTTATTAAGATAGGTTTGTTGCATTAAACAGAATGGTTGGAATGTCTCTTTAGCGAAACAATTACTGCCATCAAGCCTTTTTAAACCTTAAGGCCCGAATTCACAAAGGAGGTTTGTCGACACTCAAACCTAGGTTTATGTGCGTGATATGACGCGTTTCGACGAGTTTTTACAAGGTTTGTACAAACGCGTAAAAAACGCGTCTTATGACGCACACAAACCTACGTTTGTCGACAAACCTTCTTTATGAATTCGGGCCAAAAAGTTTCCTATTCTTATATTCTAATGCTTCGAATATGTGACCTAAGAAAATAACACGATCACAAACATTGTTGAAAAATAAACTGATTGGATATTTCAATGCCTTTTTGGAAACATATTCGAATAATAAAAATAGAGCATTGTTATTTCTGCACATTTTACATAGTGACTGAAAAGGCAATTGAAAGTGCAAAATTGATTTTGTTTCCTATCATGTTAGTTTTTTGTATATATCGTTTTTTATATTTTATTTATTTTTCCACTCAAATATCCAAAAATGTAAATGACATATGTAAAACCATACAATATTACAATATATAATATAACAAATTAATTATACAAATAACTAAATACTGATAACTATGTACGTAATGAAATAAGTTTACAGAGTACATTTAAGTTTGAGAATAAGACAAAATATTTTATATTGCTTGAATTAACTGAGAGAGGAAAAGTTATGCATTTGTTGCAGCTTACGATATACGAGGTTCCGAAGTTGTCATCGACGAGATCGGAGCCACCGATGATGATTTTATCGTGCCCAAATTCCAAGTCGAACTCGGTGAAATGAATACGGACTCGGAATCCCCCGCGGACTTGGATGATCCACTGACAGTCAGCGTCGTTCGGGTAGAACCCACCGGCGAGCTGCGGGGTCGAGATGACGCCGTTCAGGTCCAAGCGTGTGTCAATCAGGCAGGCATCTATGAAGGAGAAAAAAAGGTATACAGGCATTTTTATTAGCCTGTTACATTATATCGTATCCGGACAACTATCGCCTCTACCCGGACAACTTTCGCCTCTATCCGGACAACTTTCGCCTCTACCCGGACAACTTTCGCCTTTACCCGGACTAGCAGGCCGGACAAAAAATACCGCTACGAAAATCATCATCAGGGAATTGCACCAAGACAAATACCCTTGTCTCACAACTACCAACGAAGACAATACCTACCCGCGATCAATAATTTTATGTGTATGTTAATATATATAAAAATATAAATATATATTTATATAAATATATAAAAATAACGTATACAATATAAAACAAATTTTTCTCGTACGGATGATAATTATTTCTTGCGTTGAATTATATATTATATTTAATAAACACCACTTGTTTCAAAGTGGTAGATTAACACTTAGGACATGTTGGAAATAACACTATAAAGGTCGAACCTAGCGTGCTTAACAGGTTAATCTGACATTGTGAAAAATGGTCGTTCCTCGGCTTTTGGAAATGGTGATTTATTTTAGATTTGATAGTGCTTGAAAAGTACGTAGACATTAGTAAGCATGTCACCATTTTGGCTTACCGTCATCAAGCACGAGTTCGATGTCGACTTCATTGGCCATCACATCCTCGGCGGAGAATACGATCCAGAGGTCGCCATTGTAGGTGGAATAGGTCTGGTTCCTGACGTTGTCCGTCATCAGCTTCAACCGGCTACCCAGATCGGTGGGAACGGACCCGTAGCCGATCTCCAACATGTCATACAGGGATTCTGTTTGGAAAGAGAAACACAGTTAAGCAAACCTTTTCAGAAATCAAATCAATTCTAACGCCCGAGTGTATTGCTTATAGAAAACATGTTGAAATCATAAACTATTGAAATTGCCTCATGTTGAGTTTTTGAAATTTTTTGCCACCGTGTTGAATTCTTTTTTGAATTAATTATTCATGTATAACATTTATATATCCATTAAGCTGTTCACTTGCTAATTTTTATTCATAAGTTTATTATATCCTTTATGTATTTCTTTAAGTCGTTCATTTTTTGTATCCATTTACTCGGTTCATCCATTCATTCAGAAATGCATGTTTGTATTCATTCATTTTCTTATTCACCTACTTATCTATTTGTTTATTAGGTAATGAATGATCATATCTATTCTCCCTCTCTCTCTCTCTATTCATCATCATCATCATCATCATCATCATCATCATCATCATATATCTCTATCCCTCTCTCTTTCTGTTTCTCTCATATGTACCTGCCTCCCTGTCTTTGAATTTTTTTCTCGGATCCTCACCGTTTCCAACACATTCTCTCTCTCTCTCTCTCTCTCTCTCTCTGTTTCTCTCTCTCTCTGCATTGCTCTCTCTCTCTCTCTCTCTCTCTGACCCTACATGAAGTCAATCATTCTAGCTATTTCTCATCTTCTTTAAATCACTTACCAGACTGTGATGATACGCGGACGTTCACATTTGTCAGCATCGACGTGTGGACATGCCATTGACAATACACGTCGATCATGCTCGCGGACAGGTTTCCAATGTGAATGGTTCCCATCCCGTCTGAAGTTGTCAGATCAAGCGTTCCTCCACAACCATAATCTATTTTTAGAAAGTAGAAATGAAATCAGTTTAAAAAATAAATACTTACCACAACTTAACAATTGATAAAAAAATGTACGAACTGTGTAATACCCATCGTGGTCCCCATGTGATACTCTGGCTGCATAGATTAGAAGATCCCTTTGAAAATGGCTCGGCATATAACCATAGTTATGGAGCACTGTAAGGGGTTAATACATAGTGCAATTGTTCAAAGTACACACAATGTGATACAAACAGTATCCATTGCGTTATACTGTGGTCACTGTGTTGTTATAATGTGGCCCTAGTGTGACTGGATCAATGTAAGCTTAGCGGATATTTGGATCACTTTCATGGGTTTATAATGTGAACAAAGTATCTTAAAGCCCCACTGCACTACCTATAGCTACTTGTGTCCTCTATATAGCAAATAATGTCTAATCGGTGCCTGTTGGTCCCCCCATGATCCTCTATTTCTTATGTTAATTGAGAGCTGATTTGACGAGATAACCACCTGTCAGTGACCTTACAGGGAGGTATAACCTCCTGGCCCAAATAGTGCAGACGGACTTTAACAGTTAAACATTACTTGATGCACTGCATTCATTTTGTGCACTCAACGGCCACTTTAGCCACAGTGCAGTATATAATTATGTTGGCATATCAAGATTTCATCAAAGATGACGTTTGGATCAATCTCATATAGATCATGAGAACAATTCACTGTGTTCACAGTTTACAAATTGTTTGATGCAGTGTTGCATACACTGTGGTAACATTGTAACACTGTGGTCACGGCAAGAATTAATTGGAGAATGGATAAAAATGTTATTATATGGAACATCCATATACCCCCTCATGGGTTGAATAATATAAAGGCATTGTGTTCACAGTTTATGAATGTGTGTTAAGTAAGCGGTCGTCACTGTGGGCACTGTGTATACAAGACCAAGCTCTGTAATTATTCGGATCTCTGTCCAGTAGTGCCGTGTTTGTGCCATCGAACTGGATCGACCAAATCAATTGATTTTATATATATAGATATATATATATATCATATTTTTTTCCCGTAACATGAGAGTAATTTTAATAGTTTCATACCATTAATTAAATGTAATGTTAACTGTTTTTGTATAATTGTTTTAAATGGGGGCACGCTACAAGAGTCCTATCTCGCACCCCGGGGCAACGTGTCTGACACGGCCGGTTGTAGCAACTACTCCTTAGATCAAGATACATTAATCTTGATCTAAGGAGACACAAACGAACGAACTGTGTATAGAGTACCGAAGCTGTGACGTCATAAAAATCTATTTTTAGAATTTCTCAATTTTTTCTTCATTTTCCGAAAGAACACCAAAAATAATGTCCAAATGTCGAAAACCAATTGAATATGTTAAATATTGGCAGAGATATGACCATCTGAATAAAGATACTCCCCATAGGAACTCAGTGTTATATGCTATGGCTCCTAATGGTAGAGCCAGAGCAGGACATAATTCGGATGGTCATAACTCAGCCAATATTTAACATATTCAATTGGTTTTCTACATTTGGACATTGTTTTTGGTGTTCTTTCGGAATATGAAGAAAAAATTGAGAAATTCTAAAAATAGATTTTTGATGACGTCACACTTCACCACTCTATACTGTGGCGACAGAACGAATCACATTATAAATATATAAAACTGTTACCATATAGGGATATCTAGACAGGATACAGAGGTAATCATAGAGAATATGCATCAGTGTTAGAAAAGGGGTGATTTGAACGCTTTCACAATATTATGTGGCAAATTAAGCACATAATGTTCATCGATACTGTTTCAACATTGCACAACATTAGTATTTCGTTGAGGCTCCAACTATACTTTAAAGGGATCAGGTAACTTTGTCTCAGATTCTGAAACAAAATCCTGGATTTAGCTCATGCTGCAATGATAATTATAAAACTTTAGGTCAGTCAGGAACCCCGTGACCTTTACAAGCCGATCGCCTGTTTGATTATCAAGATATTTATGATTGGAAATCGAAACCAAATTTTACGTTTGCCTAACGGTATTCATAACACTACAGTCTATTGAGGAAAACAAGTATGGCAAAACCGGCCACTGAAAGGTTTTTACTTGATCATTTTGAAGCGCAATTTTCTTAGGGCTTCTATATTACACCATATCACAGACACTGATAACACGTAGGGCCGTGCATACCAGATTTAACATTGTAAAGTTAAACGATGCCTTTAAAAATAATTTAAGCAACATATTTTTTGTTGTTGAAAAATCACCTTGGACGTGCTCTACGACTACAGTGAGCGATCGACTGATGTTAGCTGACCCGGAAGTTAAAACCATGGTCACACCATGACCCTCTTGGAGGAAGATGACCTCGTCATTGACTGAGCCGGTGAGCTGACGTCGGTAGGCAGACCAGTCCGAGTGATCAAGACCGGTGAAGACGTGCAGGGCGTCGATTCTGAGAATGATAAAGGACAATGGACACTCTAATAAGGGGTTTTACAGTTACCGACCGAACGTCTGTGACGTCATTGTGTCAGGAGTCAGCTGTACGCGGACTAGGGACGCGGTGCGTGCGGGGAAGTTCTTAAAGCCAGTTCACGGTTGCAGTCTGAGCATGAGCAGATAAAGGTCATTGCAGAACAAATTGTGAAATACACAGAGACAAAATACTGGATACGTGCTCATTAAAGTTATGTAATCATTATTCATTTATGCACAAGCAGTGCACTCCATGATACACAAGTGGAAGTATGCTTTGCAAAGGGGAAACAAAGGCTATTTAAGTAGCACCTCCATCACTGTAGGAGTGATTATTTCAGAATGTAGGCCTACAAAGTGGGACCTCTTCATGTTTTGAAGATCTGTGGATATTCGGGGTCATTTGGGACATGTGCTAACCGTGAACTGGTCTATTCACAGGCGGGTTAGGATCACGGCCACCCTCTCCCTCCTTCCCGTTTCCATGTGGAAACCCAAGTGGCATATTTTTCAAAATATGAAACTAGTCCAAAAATGTTATGACGGTACTGTTTTTCCCTTCTTCTTCGTCTTTTTTCCCTTTTTTGAGAGAGAGAATGTTGGACTAAAAATGAACTGTCTTTGTTGTTGTTGGTGTTGTTGTTACTGATAGTTATTTGAATGAGGATTTGAATAGAAAGACTTTTGCATCATAAAAATTGTCGGTAAAGATGAGTAGACAGTAACAATTAATACTATTTAACTAATAGACTGTAATGCAATAATCAAAACCTATATTGGTGTATTAAACGTTTAAGTTGTCGCATTTACCTATCTTCTGCAGTTATTTCTTCCAAAAAGACATAATGCATTTGAACGGTTGTATCACTGTTAATTTGTTACATGAATACAGAGATCTAACTTCTTTAACAGGAGTGTTTTTGCGTTACTAAGCCTACGTTATAGACAACGATAGAGACGTTATTACTTTATGAGCGACTGATTAGAAGTCATTTGTGTTCAGGATTGCTTGAATTTTCAGAATTTCATAATTACCCCTCTTCTGAAGTCATTTCCTCCACAAGGACTCGAACCCTGGAGGTGGTGTCACTGTTGGTTATCCTGTAGACGCAGTGCAGATCAGCTGTGTCGGCAGGCAGGTTGAAGGTAAGGGCTGAAGAACAAACAATTATTGATTGATTGATTGGTCGATAGATATATATCAATTATTAACTGATTGATTGACTGATTGATTGACTGATTGATTTTTGTATTGCCTGAGAGATCGCTGAATTTATTAATTGGTCGGTAGATTGATGCATTGATTGATAGATTGATAGATTGATAGATTGATAGATGGATTGATTGAAAGATTGATTGTTTGTTTACTTGAAAGACTGATTGAAAGTTTGGTTGATTGATTTATTTATTGCCTGAGAAATTTATTAATTGGTCGATAGCTTGATGCATTGGCTGATTGATTGATAAATTGACTGATATATTTAGTGACTGATTGATTGATTGATTGAAAGTTTAGTTGATTGATTGACTGATTTATTTATTTATTGCCTGAGAGATTGCTGAATATTATTAATTGGTCGGTATATTGATGCATTGACTGATCGATTGATAGATTGACTAAAATATAGATTGACTGATAGAAAGATTGATTCATTGATATATTGATTGATTGATTGATAGGTAGATTAACTGATAGAAAGATTGATTGATTGATAGATTGATTTGACTGATTGATTGTTTGTTGATTGAAAGTTTGACTGATTGATTGATTGATTTATTGCCTGAGAGATTGCTTAATTTATCAATTAGTCGGTAAATTGATGAATGATATTGATTGAATGATTGATAAATAATTGATTGATAGAGAGTTTGAATGCCTGGTTGTTTGCCTGATTGATTGATTGATTGTTTGATTGCCTGATTGATTGCCTGGTTGATTGATTGATTGCATGATTGCTTGATTGGTTGCCTGGTTGATTGATTGCTTGATTGCCTGATTGGTTGCCTGGTTGATTGATTGATTGCTTGATTGCTTGATTGGTTGCCTGGTTGATTGATTGATTGCTTGATTGCCTGATTGGTTGCCTGGTTGATTGATTGATTGCTTGATTGCCTGATTGATTGCCTGGTTGATTGATTGATTGCTTGATTGCCTGATTGGTTGCCTGGTTGATTGATTGATTGCTTGATTGCCTGATTGATTGCCTGGTTGATTGATTGATTGCTTGATTGCTTGATTGGTTGCCTGGTTGATTGATTGATTGCTTGATTGCCTGATTGGTTGCCTGGTTGATTGATTGATTGCTTGAGTGCCTGATTGATTGCCTGGTTGATTGATTGATTGTTTGATTGACATGTCGATTGTTTGATTGATTTATTGATTGAAAGATTATTTATTGAAAATCACATTACGGCTCATCAGCTGAATTACTTTGGATATGCATTACAACATGCACAGTTATGTAATAGAAGATTAAATACAATACAAATTTAAAATTGATACATTCATTCATATTGTGCAAGCATATAATACCCGATTTGTGGCAAAATGAATATATATAGGTGCATTAGAGAGAGAGAGAGAGAGAGGGTGGAAGGAAAGGAAGGAAATGAAGGAATAAAAAGAAAGAGAAAAGAGAGGGGAGAGAAAGTGAGAGCAAAAGAGAAGAATTGAAACTGAATTTAAAAACGAGGAAGATAATATTGGCCCGTTTTCTACAAACTTTTAACCCGACTCTTAGTGATTTGTTCAAATTGAAGTTTAACATCTCAGTGAATTCTAATTCTTCCTTTGTTAAACGTAACTTTAGCCTCAGAGTCAAGTTTTAACTGAATAAAAAAAATATGGATCTGTCTCTAGACTATTTTGACAGCCTGCTGTTTCTTTCTCTTCAGGTGCAGGACCCTGTTTCATAAAACTTGATATCAATAACAAGTTACAAGCTACTGTTATAAGCTACTGAAATCAAGGCATCTGATTGGCTGAGAGCAAACTTGATATCAATAACAAGTTACAAGCTACTGTTATAAGCTACTGAAATCATGGCATCTGATTGGCTGAGAGCAAATTTGTCATAGAAATTTAGCATTTGTTATAGATACAAAGTTTTATGAAACGGGCCCCTGATATATAAAGTCAAAGGTCGATCGAACTTACGTAATTGGCATACATTCTAAAGTGTATAAACAGCAGATTGGTAAATGATCAATTTTGGTCAAAAGAACCAATAAATTTGTTGATTTTGGCCGAGATTAAAATCTGGTCGGGAAATTCTGTCTTCCAAACGACACGAACAGTTGGCTAAGATTGTATTATCTTTCGGTTTGTTCAGACGTTTTATCATGTAGAAGAACCATGGTAGTTCTCATCTAATCAAAAATCAAAGAGGATTAAAGCATTATCAATTAATGCTTTGGAGCCTCGAGCTCAGCTTTAAAGGGACCCGGTAACTTTTTCTCAGATTCTGAAACAAAATCCTCGATTTAGCTATGCTGCAATGATAATTATAAACCCTTAGGTCAGTCGGGAACCCCATGACTTTTACAAGCCGATCGCCTGTCTGATTATCAAGATATTTATGACTGGAAATCGAAACCAAATTTTGCGTTTTCCTAACGGTTTTCATAACACTACAGTCTATTGGGGGAAAACGAGTATGGTAAAACCGGTCAATAAAAGATTTTTAATTTTTTGAGGCATTTCTTGATCATTTTGAAGCAAATTTTGTTTAGGGCTTCAATATTACACCATATCGCAGAGACACAGACACTGATAACACGTAGGGCCATGCACCTCAGATTTAACATTGTTAAACGATGCCCTTAAACCTATTCGTATCCGGGTTCAAAGGTCGCTCCTATCACTAAACCCCCAAACCTCCATGTGTAAACGTTTAACGTTTACTAAAGATCAAAGCAAAATAACGTGTAATAAACTTCGTATATGCTTATCTGTGAAAAAGAGAAATGGCATAAAAAAACGCGCATTATGTCTCATTCATATAAATCTGAATAAAAACTAATTTGCGTAACAATATTGATTCCTAACTGTATTCACATTTACGTTAATGCAAGCGTGCAGGTCATGTAGCTACAATATACCCGATCGGCCGATTCGCGTTTACTGGGTAAACATCCCACTGGTTAAAAATACTTGTTCTGAATTGCTTTCAATTACAAGATCGAGCACGAATGCTTTGTCTACTCTGTGTGAGCCAAAAACTTGTTTTTCCATTTTTTTTTTGTGCGTGTATAAAACACAAGAAGCTAAATTAATTAATAGATTTTGAAAAACTATATATTTTGAATTTATATAATCACATCGCTTGCCTACAATTATATCACTGTATTCAATTCTTTCATTACCAAACAATACTTCTGTTTTTCTGAGAAAATTTAAGACCTTGTTCCAAAATACTTTTGATTACTCATAGTCATACAATAAATGATAATAATTTTCAGTGCATTTGCACTTCAAACAATACTCATGATCAGCTCTGTTGAGCCACAAACTTGTTGATAACAATCGAAAGTCTATTTTAGAATAGTAGTACTTCGTTATTTTTATGATGTAATCGCAGACACATGCACAGCCCTATTGTTAAATTTCTCTTTATAAGTGAACATGCTTCCTATACTTAATTCTCTCCTCATTTTTGTTCTCTCTACCATTTACTATTTTTTCTTTCCTGTCAACGTTCTGTTATATAAAAATGTAATTTTCATAACAATATTTATAATGTTCTCTCGGTAACTGTGTTAACTTATTTAATACGGGCGTTCTCAACTCAAGCTATGCTTTCCGGGTTTTCGCCTCCTTCCGTATCTGAATTATTTACTGTATACTCTATGTTGAAATAATTGTTACATAAATCATTTATATATACATTGTGTTTCATATTGTACTGTTTAGAAGGAAATAAATGTTAATAAATACAAAAATACAAAAAGTTATCCCATTTTCATAATAATATCTATAATGTTCTCTCGGTAACTGTGTTAACTTATTATGGGCGTTCCCAACTCAAGCTATGCTTTCCGGGTTTTCGCCTCCTTCCGTATCTGAATTATTTACTGTATACTCTATGTTGAAATAATTGTTACATATATCATTTATATATACATTGTGTTTCATATTGTACTGTTGAGAAGGAAATAAATGTCAATAAATATAAAAATACAAAAAGTTATCCAAGGAAGCCTAACATTCATTGGGCTTAATTAGTTTGTCAAACATTAGTTTCTTACCAGATTCGGCCAGTGTAAAGTTGCCACCACATGGTGAAGAAACCGGCTTTTCCTCCATTGCTGCAACTGTAATCAAATAATACGAATATTAATTTCTTACAAATTATTGAATTTCCGTTCCTAAAGCATGTTAAGTGTTACTATTTTAAAGGGATTTGTATCTTTGTCTCAGATTCTAAACAAATCCTGGATTTAGCCCATGCTGCAATCATAATAATAAACCTTTAAATCAGTCAGGCATCCCATGACCTTTATAAGCCGCTCGCATGTCTGATTATCAAGATATTTAGGATTGGAATTCTAAATTAAAAAAAAAAAAAAAATTCCCAACGGTTTTTAATTATAACTCTACAGTCTACTGGAGAAAATGAGTATGGTAAAACCGGTCTCTCAAAGGTTATTACTTTTTTGAGGCACTTCATGCTCACTTTAAACCCCTTTTATTTAGGGCTTCAATATTACACCATATCAAAGACACTGATAACACGTAGGGCCATACATCTCAGATTTGTAACGCTGGAAACATTGTTAAACAATGCCCTTAAACATAATTTATTAAATGTAAATGTTACGTTCACACAACACTATGAAACTTCACCTTGATTTTCAGTATCGTATGCATTACTTGTAGCACTATTCTTGTGTAAAATTTGCGTTCTTCTTTTTCTGTATCTTTTTCTACTTATTTTGTTCTTCCTCCACATTTTTGTTCTTCTACCTTTTTCTTTTTCCTCTTCCTCTAACTTCTTCCTTTTCCTCTAACTTCTTCCTTCTCATTCTCCTCATATGCGTTCTTGTTGCTATTCATCCTCCTTCCTCTTTTTCTCCTATTTTTTCCTTCTTTCCCTTCTTCTTCTTCTTCTTTTCCTCCTTCTTCTTCTCTTCTTCTTTTCCTTTCTTCATCTTCTTTCTTCTATTTCTTCTGTTTATTAATGACTCACCGCTGTTCGGTTCAACAATGATGTGGAATCCGGAGGCCCGCCCTGAAAAATCCGTCCGGAACTCTACAATGACGTAATCACTCTCCGCTACCGTGATTTGTCCAATGTTCGCGGAGGGCGTTCCCATTTGCATAAGCCATTCCGTAGGGTCACGAGTCATGGAGTATGAGGTGACTTTCATCCAATCACGTACCTCGAGTTCTACGTCGACCATGGTAAAGGTCATGAGATCGGATGACGTAATGTTCCAAATATAGTGAGTGGTGTCATCGTAGTTCATGGGGTAGTCGTTGCTGTACAGGTGAAGTGCCTTGCCTGGTTTCATCGATACTTGGTGGAATGTTTCTTTTACTGGCACATCATCTAAAAATAAATAATACAATCATGATAATGCATTATTCGTTTCAGATTTGGAAGGATTTTGTAGAAACTAGGCCTACACTTCGTAGCACGTTATTAGGTTTATTTCAAAAGTTAGGTCATGAGACCCAAAGGTCGGTTTTAAGTGAAAACAATGTACATCTACATGTTGGTTAGTACTCATTTGTTATATTGAAATAGAATTGAGAGAGAGAGAGAGAGAGAGAGCGAGAGAGAGAGAGAGAGAGAGAGAGAAATATAGTGAGCAGTAATTTATAAATGATTCTATACAAAAGGGGAAGGGGTGCAAGAGGAATGAGAGAGAGAGAGAGAGAGAGAGAGAGAAAGATAGAGATAAACGAGAAAAGAAGAAAGAGAGAGAGAGAGAGAGAGAGGGAGCAAGGGGGAGGAGATAAGAAGATAGAGAGGAGGGATATAAGGAGAGAGAAAGAGATAAAGAGAGAGAAGAGTGCATGCGTGTTTGTGTGTTCGTGTGAGAGAGAGAGAGAGAGGGGTAGAAGGTGGAGAGAGGAGAGAGAGAAGGGAAGCAGAGAGAAATAAGGAAGGCAGAAGGAGACAAAACAAAAAACAATTAGGAGGGAGGGAAAATGGGGTCAAGAAAAGAAACAGAAATGAATCGATGCAGAAAATGAAATAAAAATCGAAATGATAACCAATGCTTACTTCTCGGGTATTCAGCATAAGTCATTTGAAATCCGGTTCCGTTGGTATTGACGCCATCAGATATAAAGGTCACATGCAGTACTTTACTTAGAAACTCCTTAGGAACCTCATTGCCAGTAACCCACTAGAGAGAGAGAGAGAGCAAGAGAAAGAGAGAGAGAGAGAGAGAGAAAGAGAGAGGGAGAGAGAGAGAGAGAGAGAGAAAGAGCAAGGAAAAGAGAGAGATAAACAGAGAGATGGAGTATAGGGAGAGAGAGAGAGAGAGACAGCGAGATTTGAAATGTTTTGGTTTTGATATTTCTGCATTTTTCCAAATACAATCATTCAATAACAAAGAACATGATCGTAAACGTAATGTTTGAAACAAATAACTATGCAAAAAATGATAACTTCACGTAAAGATGTGATTTACATGTATACATAATGATAACGAACTTAATTTTTCTATAATATAGTATTATGAGTTTAAAGTATTATCCGAACTATCTGTGAAAAAGTGCAGGAGACCACAGTCATAAACGACGCTTGACTAGGTTGGTGGTCTGAAAAGAAAAGAGAGAGAGAGAGAGAGAGAGAGGGGCGTGTGTTTGTGCGAGCGCGGACACCAAACAGTGCCTTTTGTCTGCGATTCCCAAATGATCAAAAATTTCAGTCATTTTTCAAATTAAGATTTACAGACAGTTTCTCAGATTTTTCGTGATGTGTTAACCAATCTTTACTCAATAAAAGGATAATGTAAGAATTCTTGGTAGATTTTTGTTTCAATTCGGCATATAAAAGGCATATCGACTGCTTTAGCACCCCAACCCACTTTGAAAAGTGGGGCATGCATGTAAGGGTGGTAGTGATGTAGATTTTGTCCTGCTTATCATTCCTTCATGCCGCCCCCACCCCTATTGAAACATCCTGGATACGCCTGTGACACTGAGCCACCGTGCCTCCTATGTCGTCAACAGATAGGTAGGTTATTTTAGAGACTTACCGAGACAGCTCCATACTGGTCCTCGACCATAACCCCATCGCCATCATCCCTGAAGTCGACACTTTGAAACTGTAATACAATGGGAGCATCGCTGCCGCCTATGAGGGTGATGTTACACCGAAGGTTGTTTGCGTAAGGGCTCGGGAATCCCGGAGACTCCAGTGTGCCAGGATACGTTATAGTTGTCCCACAGATGTCGGCGGCTACACAAGAATTTAAAGAAAATTCATATTTCGAATCAAATAAGGATATAGAACGAAAAAATAGTGTGTGTGCGTATGTGCGTGTGTGTTATTTCGCATGGGTGCGTATGTGTGCGTGTGCTGTGTGCAATTACAAACCGCGGAGATACTGCGTGATGGAGTGTGTTAGAGTATACACAGCAGTGAGGGCATTAGTAAGAATTGCCCACACAAGGTACCGAGTGTGGGTAATTCTACTAATGCCCGAACAAAATGATATGTATTATTTGTTTTATAAGATGATGTTTTATTTGTTTTATAAAATGATGTTTTATAACATGATTCTACTAATGACCGGTCATTAGTAAATTACGTGTTAGGCAAAATAAATGCCTGGTCACGTGTACGCTCTCAACCAATGATTAGGATCCGCTTCATCATCTTATAATTGGCAGATAACAGCTAGAGATGTGTGGAAAAATATTGCAATCCCTCCGTGCTGGGAAAAGATACTACTTTAGAAAGATCTTTGTCTTTGTATCAATATCCTTAGGATCATGATTACTCTTTAAAATACTACACCGTGAAAAGGTTGGGCAATATTTTCCAATACTTTGCCTAACGTTGTGCCAATAGTCAACATATGGAAACGTTTGCTTGTATTTGTCTCATAAAAGCATCTGACCACGAACTGACTCCCACACGGTGTTGAGTGCTCAGGGGTCACAGGCCACTGGCTTCATCGGGCAGGTAGTTCCATTATGTGAATGGGTAAATTAACTATTACAAAATGACGGGACACGTTACGTTGTACAATAGGGACACACATTGTTTTTATTGTGCAGAACATACTTTAACTCTAACAATAAATATTGGAGTACAAAGAATAATAACAGGTGAATTAAATGCATAAACACCACAACACACCTGGGGAGGAAGCATTCATAAATTTGAATACATATAGTTGATAAACGACTCCGATGAGAAAACCAAAATGAAATTTGCGTTCTGGCAATTGGACTACAAAGAATGATAGTAGGTGAATGAAATGCTTCAACAGCAACACAAACACCTGGGAAGCTAGGAAGCATCCATAAATTTGAATAATTTAGTTGATAAACCACTCCACATGTGGACGTTTGTTGGAGCAGAAAGCAGTGGATTCTTAACAACACGAACCCGTTTAACAGAATGTCGGAACGTAAATTAAATTTGGCGCGGTTGGAAAATGCATCTTTCTACCCTGCGAATTTAATGGTACGATCCAGTAAATTAAAACAGTAGAATGGGTCTTATTTTAAAATTACTCATTCGATAAAACCCAAAACTTCAATGATATCAGAAAAAATATGTTTTATCGTATTAATAATTAAAAAAAGATGTATAAACATTGTGAAAGTGTCGCATTTTACGATAAAAGACACCGATTTAGCAAAGATGACGTCATTAGTGCGCTTGCATCAGGGAATTCAAGGTCAAATTAAGGTCAATTCAGACCCTGATAAGTTATTGGTCGAGCCTTTTTGTTTCCTTTATTCCGATAAAATTATACAATCAATCAAAAAAAGTTTGATACCAGAAGAAAGCTAACGATTAGTATTTTCATTAACCGCTTGCCCCAAAGTCTCTTGACCACAGTGAAACGAGTGAGAGCTTGCGAGAGCGGCCAAAGTGTGATTGAAACTCGCTATTTGCTCTTCTCCAACGCAAAAAGAGACGACATTGTGCTGGATAAATGTATTTTTTCCGACAAAAGTACAGAAAATTTGCATACGGTCCTTTTATATTATACTTTAGGCGAGGCGTCAAAAATATCGATACCAGCTGGCTACCGCCTCACGCATTGGCGGATCGAGGCTGCAATTCCGCCCGAAGCCTGGCTGGGGCAATTAATTTTCACTGATTAGCCCAGCCGGCTTGCGCCAGGCTGGGATCTGAGTTTTACCACGGAATCTTTAATCGGCCCATCCACCCCCCGCCTGGCGGCACGTCTATAATTGGCCCAGCCGGCCCCCGCCAAAAATAGGTTGTTAAAGTTGCAACTTTAAAGTTTCCAGTTGGCGGCCGCCGTACGGAGATGCTTAAAGTTTTAGTGGCGGCAGCCAGGCGGAGATGCTTGTAATCCAGAATCTGCACGGTCCTTTATAATTTCCCCACACTTGATCCAAGCCGTCGAAGATGGCGTTATCAACAGACTCATAATTATGCTCACCAGCCTAGCCTGAGTTTCGCTGGGCGTCTTTATTTAATGATCACGCCATCATCGGCTGGTAGCAAGTAAGTAGGGAGAGGTAGCGTTGGTGCGGTGGAGATCAAAATTAAATAGGCCAGATTCTGGACTAAGATGCTTGAAGTTGCAACTTGTTGAAACGTGTAACTGAGCTTTCCCAAAAAATGGCGCTCATTTTCCGATTGTGACATCATTTCAAGCTGTTTACATTTCTATTCACGCCGGCCTTTGCGTACAAAAAGGGATGGACGTGAAGCAACGAGGGGAAGGATACCGTGATAGACCTTGACAAACACTTAGCAACACCCAACAAATCTTGAATACAGAATGTTTCAGGCAAACGTGGCTGCCGTGATGCCGGGAACATAGTTTAGACGTAGCTTTGAGGGCGACTGTTATCGCGCCTGTTCACAGCGAAACGCACCTGTTTTTAAAATTGCTTGGATTAGCAAGTGTGCGCTTGTAAAAATGGCGCTTGGCTGGAATGCTCCCCAGGGAGTATGTGTGCGGCAAAACCTGAATCCGATGACCGGGGTAATAATATATATAATTGTGAAGCGCTTCGAGAAGGCCTTCGATCCTGAAAAGCGCTATTATAATAATATAAGAACTAGCTATTATCATAATTATTATTTACAATTTAAGTGTATAATTTCAAATATTTCATGTCATTTTATGTCTTTATATCCACTATCTTACACCATTTAAACTTGGTGTCCACTCAGGGGCGTCTCCAAAGGGAGGGGGGGGGGATGGGGGTGCGACACCCCCCCCCCCCCCCCCCACCTGTCAGGATATTGTCGGTAAATTGGCTGCCGTCGGGAAAAAAGAGAAAAGGGGGAGGGGAAAAGGGAGAGGGAAAGGAAAAGAAAAGAAAAAAGAAAAGAAAAAAAGGAAAAGAAAGGAAAGAGAAGAAAGAAAGAGAAAAAAAGAAAAAGAAAGAAAAAAGAAGAAAAAAGAGAAAAGGGAAACAAAAGAAACGGGGGAGGAAAGAGAGGAGAGAGAGGGGAGGTTAGGGTCTGAGAGAGGAGGAGTGGGAGTAAAAGAGAGAGGGGGTTGTTGGGTGGAGTCGTCTCGTCGAGGAAGCAAGAAAGACACGGGTAACATGTATTGCTGTGTTGGGTCAGCTGTGTCGGTATTCTTGCTCGATCCTCGTGTACTATATCAATGCAGAAGTTTGAAGTCGGTGAGATGTATATTGTCGGTCGGCCGACAAGTTTTTTTCCCTACGAACTGTGACTTTTTATCCGCTGTGACGACTTCGAGAGTGACTACAACTAGAATACTTGTAATTTCCCGAACTTTAACTTTCCTATAATATCAGCTAAAGAAATCAGAGGTTTAACATTTTTGTGGAAACTAAATTCAAACAAGGAGGGGGAAACTGAATTCAGACAAATGGGGCTTATTAAGAGTCGAAAACGATGCAACGAATCGTCTTCTTTCTATAATAATTAAGTCAAACGTCCATGCTTCCGCGCTTCGCGCGAGATGGGGGACATGAATTCAGACAAATAGGGCTTATTAAGAGTGGGAAACGATGCAACGAATCGTCTTCTTTCTATAATTATTTAAGGAAACGTGAAAGCTTCCACGCTTCGCGCGAGAGGGGGAAACTGAATTCAGATAAATAGGGCTAACTGAGAGTCGAAAACGATGCAACGAATCGTCTTCCTTCTAAAATTATTAAATCAAACCTCTAAGCTTTTCGCGCTTCGCGCAGGAAGGGGGAAACTAAATTCAGACAAGGATTAAGAGTCGAAAACGGTACAACATATCGTCTGCTTTCCTAATAATTTAAAGAAACGTCAAAGCTTTCGCGCTTCGCGCGGGAGGGTGGGGGAACTTCTTTCAGACAAGGATTAACAGTCGAAAACGGTACATTAAATCGTCTTCTTTTCCTAATTATTTAAGGAACGTCTAAGCTTCCGCGCTTCGCTCGGGAGGCCTATTCCCCACATCCCCCTTATGACCGCGCTTTGCGCGCTCTTTAAGGGATTCGCTTGCTCACTACCGCCCCTCCCTAAAATAAGATCCTAGCTCCGCGCCTGCATTAAAATATATAGCTACGATGCTGACTAAGTTGACGAAATAATTCGTATATTTATGTCGTCGAGGAAAATGACCATTTGCGCATACGCAAGTACAAAAGATAGTCCATAGGAAAAACAATTTAGCCTTCGGCCCCGGGTTTATATGGTTAAATTTGTAGATATTAGGACATTTAATTTTGTCGGTAACTGGTGGCTATTGTTGTCCTCTACACCGTTTTACAACCGAACTGCATATTCCGATCACTATCTTTATGATTCTGAAACACTTTCCGTCGTTTTCGCACTTTTACGAGAGGGCATAATTTCCGCGTCCAAAGTTTGAAGACCAAAATTTAGACGCAGAAATTAACTTCCTGACACTTTCAGCAAAGGAGAAAAAGAGAAGAAGAAAAAAGAAAGAAAATTGGAATCCCGGAAACGCCCCTTCATTTGCTAGCTTGCTGGCATTTTAATTATCTTAACCAATTATTATTATGAAAAAAATATCGAGATGTACCTTATCTTTATCGATCATCCCTTATCCCTGTTTCTATCCATACACCTCCTCTATTTTACCTTTATATGATTCCACTATTAGTATTATTATTATTCTTAACTACTCTCAAATTTCCAAAATGTCTAGCCAAGATAATTCTGTCTTATTTTGTCTCGACATGCAACTATTGCCAATATACACTCTAAAAAAAAGATACCCAATATTGGGTAAAATTGTAGGCCTACACTTTACGAGGGTAAAAAGGGAACATGCATGTTCGTTGGGTAAAATTTGACACAGGGGTGGTTGGGTAAATATTTACCCATCAAATGCTTAATTTTTTACCCAACTGATGTGCAATATATTTGACCCAATGTAAAAGGTAACATTTTACCCAACGACAACCATGTTCCCTTTTTGACACAACGTTGGGTAATTCTTACCCAACTCATCCTGGGTACTCGTTTACTTTGTTGTTGTGTAATTTTTTATCCAAAAGTTGGGTAAAATTTTAACCCAACCTTTTTTTAAATTTACACAGATTTGGGTGAAATAAAAATTTGTCCGAGGAGTTGGCTGGAAAGGTGCATGTTATATGTGTTACACAATTTGTTGTCCAGAATTATGTCGAATTTCATGTCCATATTGAGAAGATTTACATGCATTCATGCAAATAAATGCTGCGGAAAGAAACAAGTGCATGATCGTAGTCTATTTCGAACAAAGTCGTCCATCTTCTGTTGATCTTGAACACGATTACGTAGTCCATGAACAGCTTATTCGGAACGACCGACCACGCTAGCGCTTCAATCATAGTTTGTAACATCAGTTGTGTCATAATACCAACGTTTAGGTGTCAAAACTTGTGTTTACCCAACGCGTGGTTAAAATACTAATCTGCATCGTTACTTTCTTACCCTGGAAATGCGCTCAGTCGAATATTGATATGACTATGGCAAGTGTAATTAAATTTCAGAGGGACTTCGTGTTTAGCACAAGGTTGGGTAATACTTTACCCAACTTTTTTAAACAGCGATTTTGCACTCTATTTTTAGAGTGTAAAGATCCTCTAATGCCCCACTACTTGTAGCTACTTGCTCCCTCTATATAGAAGACAAGCCTATAATAAATCGGTGACCATTGGTCCCCATGATCCTCTCTTCTTATGTTAATCGAGAGCTGAGTTGATGAGATAGCCATCTGTCAGTGAGCACCCTGTGCGGTCTATTCACTCCTAGCCAAACTAGTACAGTCGGTTTTTAAAGACAACATTACATCTATGCCTTGGAAATGAAGGCCTATTTATTATCCGCTACTTTACTACGCCTCTGCAAGTATCCTGATGGGCCTTTGCCATTTGGGTCCGATCGTTCACGAGACCCCCCCCCCCCCCCCCCCCCCGCATACACATGCCTTGCCGAGACATCAACATGGGATCAAATGTACACCTATTCTACTGACCAAATACTTAATTGGGTGATCCCCAAATCCTTAATCCTCAACCCCAACGATAGAATCTGGCAAACCGCAAATCTGGACAAAAGCGATCGAACAATAACGTTGAGTCGCTGAGCGCGCGACTACGTAGTGAAAGCTATATGACAATAGATGCTTAGAGCTCGCCGTTGACTTGTTTGTAAATAGGGACTTTTAGATTTGCGTGGACTTATACGTGTGACGTCCATTCAAGGCACTGCATTAAAAGGACGTCGACCGTAGCAATCCACATTGTTTTCGTGCAAATCTAAAAGTCCCTAATAACCGATAAAGGTGTACGTTAGATATAGTATTTGATCGTGAATCCTAACTTTTCCTTTTCTTTTCGTATATGTCTTTTTAACTTTATGTTTTCTATTTGTTTCCATGACGCACCGCTCCACGAAAAAGCAATAACAACAACATAATCAGGAGTAAACAGGTACTAAATACAAAAGAAAAAGAAAATGAGAATGATAATGAAGAGAATGAATGTACACATATTTGAGAACATTACAGTTAACTTTAAAAACATTACGGTAAAAAAAAAGAAAAAAAAGTGCAATGCGATGCTGGTGTATCGCATTGTGCATTGTCTGCCTTCAGAGGGTTAACAGAACATACATGTATATGCTTAAGTTTTTATCTACGTTCTGTGATTTTATGATTCTTTACTACCAACATTTTGAAGCTTACAAACTTAGTCGTAATGAAAGTCATATCTTAAAATGGGGGATTTGGAAAAAAGAGCGACGTTAGAGCAGATACAACGACAACACATTCTGGCTTTGCAATGCATATTGTCTTCTAGGAATATACAAAGTTTGTTTGTGTAGTCGCATATAGGCTACATCTTTCTATGTACGGTGTTTGTTACTTTATAACCAATGCTTCGCAAATTCCAGAACCTTGTAGTACACACCAATACGTATGTTACATGATCAACCTAAACTATACATTTTGCGCCCCCTAAGTTTCAAAACAATTTGCGGCACCTCAATAAAATATAAATTTCTGCACCCTAAGTTTCAGATCAAATTTGCGCCCCTTAGTTTCAGTTCAATTTTGCGCCCCCTCAATAACATATTAACGTCCGACCCCCCCCCCCCAAGTTTCAGATCAATGTGGCGCGGGCCCTTCAATAAAATATAAATTTTGCGCCCCCAAAGTTTCAGAACAAGTTGCGGCACCTGAATAAAATATAAATGTCTGCACCCTAAGTTTCAGATTAAATTTTGCGCCCCCTTAGTTTGAGACCAATTTTGCGCCCCCTTAATAACAAATAAACGTCCTACTCCCTTAGTTTCAGATCAATTTGGCGCCGCCTCAATAAAATATAAATTCCTGTCCCAATGATTTCAGATCAATTTTGCACCCGGCCCTCAATGAAAGATCCATTTTGCGCCCACCTTAGTTTCAGATCAATTTTGCGCCCCTCCTTAGTCTAAGATAGATGTTGCGCACCCACAGGTTAAAATAAATTTTGCGCTACCTCAATCGAATATAAAAATGCCGCCCCCTTAGTTTCAGATCAATTTTGCGACCCCCCCCCCCCCCCCCCGAAGTTTCAGATCAATCTTTCGCCGTCTCAGTAAAAGACAAATTTTGCGCCCCCGTCAATAATGTATATATTTTCCGCCACCTAAGTTTCAGATCAATTTTGAAACTCCTCAATTAATCAGCACTGTCATTTTTCTGTTTTTTTTCTTCCAAGTTTAATATTTTTCGTTATGTACTTTCAATTATTTCGCTCTATATCTAACACCATCACTTGAATACGGCGCGTAACATGTGAACGCAACGTAGCCATATGATGGAAGGCACGTTTGAAAGGGAGAGAAATAGAGAGAGAGAGGGGGGGGGGGGAGGTGTCGAAGACCAAAGGGGAACATTTGACCCATGTATTGTAATTATAATTTGGACAATTTGGAAAATGCAGAAATAAAAACAAACAAACAGATAATTTGGACATGCATGAAGTAATCAGTTGATCGAGTGAAACAAGCCCGGATGCGTGTGGCATGGAAAATTAAGGCGTGCCATTAATAGCGTGCGACCTATGCCTTGGACGTGTCGGGCAGCATGCTAAGACATTTTTGACGTCATGCTTTACTCAATATATTTACAGAACATTCATCAAACATTGAACAATAGACAAATTTAACATTATTAAACAAATCACTCCCTCCCTTTACACACATAGCCTATGCCATGCCGATACTTTGGGTAGGTCAAGTTAGGCAGCCTTAATCCGCGCCAGAACAATAGAATCTGGCAAGCCGGACAAAAGCGATCAAACTAGCGTTGAGTCACCGAGCGCGCTACTACGTATAGTAAAAAGCTACTAGTATATGACAACAGATGCTTATAACTGTTGCTGAGCTCGCCGTTGACTTGTTTGTTATTATTTATATTTATATACAGTCCCCAAATAACCGATAAAGGTGTACGTTAGATAGAGTACCCTTGCCATAGATCTTTTCATGAGATGTTAAGGACGACACAAATGGCAAGGGTTCCGCCTTGCCATTTATCCCGTTCTTAACATTTCATGAAATGATCTAAAACTACATAGTTTGGATAGTCAGAGATCATACACTCCTTCTAGAGATGAAAAGAGATCAATTCATGAGATGTTAAGGACAACACACATGGCGTTCTTAACATCTAATGAAATGATCTGCAATTACATAGTTTGGATAGACAGAGATCATACACTCCTTCTAGAGATGAAACGAGATCATTTCATGAGATGTTAAGGACGACACAAATGGCAAGGGTCCCCCCCCCCTTGCCATTTGTCCCGTTCTTAACATCTCATGAAATGATCTGCAATGACATACTTTGGATAGACAGAGATCATACACTCCTTCTAGAGATGAAAAGAGATCATTTCATGAGATGTTAAGAACGGGAGAAATGGCAAGGGGGAACCCATGCCATAGATCTTTTCATGAGATGTTAAGGACGACACAAATGGCAAGGGTTGCCCCTTGCCATTTGTCCCGTTCTTACCATCTCATGAAATGATCTGCAATTACATAGTTTGGATAGACAGAAATCAAACACTCCTTCTAGAGATGAAAAGAGATCATTTCATGAGATGTTAAGGACGACCCAAATGGCAAGGGTTCCCCTTTGCCATTTGTCCCGTTCTTACCATCTCATGAAATGATCTGCAATTACATAGTTTGGATAGACAGAAATCAAACACTCCTTCTAGAGATGAAAAGAGATCATTTCATGAGATATTAGGGACGACCCAAATGGCAAGGGTTCCCCCTTGCCATTTGTCCCGTTCTTAACATCTCATGAATGATCTGAAATGACATAGTTTGGATAGACAGAGATCATACACTCCTTCTAGAGATGAAAAGAGATCATTTCATGAGATGTTAATAATGACACAAATGGCAAGGTTCCCCCTTGCCATTTTTCCCGTTCTTAACATCTCATGAATGTGTGTACATCTTCTTTTCTGAGACAAAGCATAATTGTCCAAAGGTGCGAAGCTCTTTTTTTCTTGGGTTGATGAATAGCCGAGTAGGCATACGTTCTTTGAAACTTATTACTACCCCTCATTCACGAAACAAGTCTTTTTCTTATAGTACATATCTCTAAAACGGAATAAGAATTAAACTACAAGACCCAAGAGAACATCGTTTCGAATGTTGATGGATATAATGTGAGAAACCATATTACAAACGACTTCGTCCTCAATTTATTGTAACGTTTGGCTTTCATCTGTATGAGCATAAAGCAAGCCAATTTGTAAACGAACATTGCCTAGAAAAAGAGCAGCGGATCAAGGGGGAGAGGGTTAAACCTTTTTTTTTCAAGGGGGGGGGGGTGTAGGAATTATGATTTGAACATGCATGTGAATATGACAAAATCAATGACCGGAGGCAGTTATCTTGAAACACTGGGACAAAGCCATCAAAGGCCTATACGTGTATCTATATAAAAAAATGTAGCACTGGCCCGACTCAAGGGTGAATATAATCATGTGAGCACATGTCTTTTTTAATACCTGTTAGTGTCGTCCTATATATACATCTTTTTGTGTATAGTGCTTGGTACTTTACCGAAACCGCTTTGCCAAATTTCTTATCATATTGATGACACCAGAACCTTGTATTACACACCAATACTTTATGCGACATAATCAACTTTTTCGAAATCATTCCACACCGTTTCTTCCACAATGCAATCGCATGACCAGAACTCAACTTTATTTTTAACTGTAGCTATGTAGTCATGTTTGAGCTAATAGTGCCTATAGATAATCACCAGTTAAACAGGGAGAGGGGGTTAAGTAGGTGCGCAATATCTTCGCTTTTTTTTGGGGGGGGATACAAATTACATATAACATCCTGGGAAATTACCGTCTACTTTTTCTATGTATGTTTATTAAAATCGCCATATGATCTCTATATACAGTTTATCTTCATGTATGCTTTGATAATGCATTAACATTTCCATCATGAAAAGCGATGACGACAAATTGTTGCAAAGCCTCTGTACATTGTCTCGTTGATGATCTAAACACGTCGACCCCCCCCCCCCCCCCGCCTCCCACCGCTAATTCCCGTCGATGAATGTGTACATCTTTCTGAGACAAAGCCTCATTGATTAATAGCCGAGTAGGCATACGGCCTTTGTGAATTATAACTACCCCTAATTCCCGAAACGAGTCTTTTTCTTAGTACACATCTCTAACACGGAATAAGAATTAAATTATATATTTGTATACCCAATACAAGACCCAAGAGAACATCGTTTCTAATGTTGATGAACATTATGTGAGAAACCACATTACAAACGACTTCGTCCTAAATTTACTGTAACGTTTTCACGTTTATCTGTATGAGCATAAAGCAAGTCAATTTGTAAACGAACATTGCCTAGATAACGACAATGTTTGAGCTAATAGTGCCTAGATAATCAACGGTTAAACAAGGCCAAGGGAGAGGGGGTTGAAATAGGTGCGCAACTCTTTGCTCTTTTTTTTGGGGGGGGGGGTGGTGGGGGGGGGACTATAAACGGAATATACATGTTAATAATGCATACACATTTCCATCAGAAGCGATAACGGCAAAATGTTGCAAAGCCTCTGTACATTGTCTCGTTGATGATCTACACACTGTGACCCCCCCTCCCGCTTCCCATCGCTAATTCCAAACTATAAACAATGAATGTGTATATCTTTCTGAGACAAAGCTGTCCAAAGGTGCGAAGCTTCTTTTCCTACTGACCTGCACATAGCAGTACCTTTTGTCCCCCTACCCCACCGACTCCCTTCCCCACACACCGAACATTTATGATGTACATGTATTGAATGAATACAATAAAGAATGCAACTAAAACAAAATCTGGCCAAGTTACGTAAGAGGAACAATGGACGTGGCCGAGTGTAAAGGTATGTTGGATACGTGTATGCCTGGAAAAGACCACCCGTTTGGGCGGGGGGGGGGGGTTGTTGTTTTGCAGTTGTTGTTACTGTTTTCAAAGAATGTTAATGGATCGCATTACGACGTACTCCTAAATAACAATTGTTATCAAACAAATATCGTAGAACCAGATTTTAATCTAATTAAAGCAAATAATCATGCCAGATAAAGGAATGTACAAGAAGATGTGATGACATCTCTCTCGCTCGCTTTCTCAGTGCCATTTTCCATCTTCATTTCTGGTATTATTTTGTTTCCGTTTCGCTATTTGCTTTTATTCCGAAAGTATTCCTTTCGATCTTGAGATAAATTATTATACCCTAACCTCGATATGGAGAAGAAAAGCACGGAACGATCGAGCGCCTGATGACATCGAAACAAAAAGAATATTACTATACAATAATTATAAAAAAGTAAAACATCGAGACAAAAAATGGAAACTAAAGAGGAATCCAAAGCGATGGGCTGGAGTTGATCGGAGAGACAAATATCATAATAATTAATCAACATAATGCCCAACTTTCTCTCTCTCCTTTTTTCTTCAGTGTCGTTTTCAATCTTCATCCCTCATAGTGTTTTCTGTTCCGCGATATTTAATGAGATCGCGTTTCGACGTAGCCTTTTTTTACTCCTAAATAAGAATAGCTAATCATAATTTTAAGGTAGAACCAAATTTGACCCTATATTAAATATTCATTCAAATATAAAACAATCGTGGACAAATAAAGGAATGGAAAAAAAATGTGATTAAGTAAAATGTCACCGACGAAAAGATGACATGAAAAAAGATTGATTATCTCTCTGTATCTCTCCATCCCCCCTCTCTCTCTCTCTCTCTCTCTCTCTCTCTTTCTCGCTTTTTTCTCTCTCTGTATCTCTCTCTCTCTCTTCATCCCTGCGCTGGCTTTATCAGGGCCATTCTCCATCTCTGTTAACGTTTTCCTTTCTGCTATTTGCTTTTATTCAGAAAGTGTGTATTCAATTCGACCTTGAGATAAATCGTTATACCTTAACCTCGATATGGAGAAGAAAAACACGGAACGAGCGCCTGATGGCATCGAAACATAAAGAATATCACCGTACAATAATTATACAAAAACAAAAAAATGACATATAATGAAAATGTTGCTAAATGATGGTCATTTGACGGTAATTTAATGCCTAAAACCCCTGAAATTCTTGGGGCTCCGTCCCCTGGACCTCAAGCCAAAGAGTGTCCTGCCAGTGTCACAAAATAATAAGGTATCAAAAAATACTCACCTGACCGTAATAAAAACGCCTAAAACCCCTGACCTTCCGGCGGCTCTGTCTTCTGGACCAAACCAAAGGCCCTAAATCGGGCCCCTGAATATTTATCTGACCGTAATTAAACGCCTAAAATCCCTGAGCTTCCGGGGGCTCCGCCCCCTGAACCCCATGCCAATACGTGACCTGCCAGTGTCACAATAAGGTCCCCCCCCCCCCCAGAGAGCCAGCGAGGTCACTGTGACAGGTGGCTATCTCATTAACTCAGCTCTCATTTAACATAAGAAAAAGAGGATCATGGGGGACCAACGGGCCCCGATTGGGGAAGTTTTCTATATAGAGGGAGCAAGTAGCTACAAGTAAAACAGTGTGCCTGACGTTTCTTTAGTAATCGCTTTTTAAAAGACTCTTTGAATTTGGCCGCTTTTTAAAGACAGATAATTAAGACGTGCGCTGGCCGGACAATAATTGATATTCTATCTTTCCTTCTAAATCACGCACTTGCATTCTCGACATTGCTTCTGTTTTCTTTTTCTTTTTAATAGAGCTATAGAATTTCTAATTTAAACGAAAAAATACACTCGAAGAAAAACTGTTTATACCTTCTACCCTTTTCTATTATCGACCTATTTACTCAATATATTTACAGAAAATTCATTTAATAAAAAGCTATATGACAATATATGCTTCATTGTCTTGCTTGCCGTTGACATATTTGTTTTTATGTATGTATTCAGTCCCCAAATAACTGATATAGATGTACGTTCGATTTATATTTTCTAAATTCTTCGAAAAACAAAGTACCCCTGATTTCTAGACTGAACTCTATCTTTCAAACGCAACTCATCAGAACTTGAAAACATGACGGCGGCATATTATAATATAATATAAATATAATCTGTCTCGCCTTGACTTGACAAAGATAATATTATCTACCTCACCTCGACTTGACAAAGATAACATTTTGGCAGGCATATTTAAAAACAGTTCATTTTGGCGGGCATACGGACTTTACTTTCAACCAATCAGATGGCAGGATTAGGAAAGATTCTTAAAGTAAGGTATATAATAGGATTTATATCATTGAAGCATAACAAAAATAAACACAAAGATATGATTTGGGTATTATAAACAATAGGCGAGCCAGTAATTTAAAATAGCAAATATTATGTTGTTACCAAAATTATTTTTTTGAATATGAAAATACAAGGCATCTAATCTATTTACAGGCAGGATGCATCTACATGAAGTGAGCCCACATATATCCACGGTACGACTGGTCTCTTTATTGAAAAAGGCATATCAGAAAAGAATGACCACATATTTGTCTCTAGTGACAAGTTGTTATTGTTGTTTTGGGTTCATAATGCTGTCCAATCTGAAAAGATTATTTTCGCAAGGCTATACTGTTTTTTCGAGTTATTTATCAGTGATGATAAGATGGCGCTGTTTCTTTTGCTCTGACAAATTAGATTCTGCTTTATGAAGATATCGTTTGGCAGGATGTGGCGGTGAACCAGGCGCCGGGTGGCTGGTTCAATTAGGCCGGCGGGGGCCCAGACGACCTCATTAAGAAGAGACTCGGCTCCCATGCGAGAGGCTGGAGTTTGGCGGCATATCACTGTCCTCCCGTCGGCGGCAGCCAGGCTGACCTCATGTTTTCTAGCTTTTTCCGAGAATCGATTTCCATTCGATAGGCGGCAGCCGGCGCATGCTTTTAAATGCCATTTCCTACCGCCAGCGGTAGCCGGATGAGCTAATTTAAAAAATGCAGCCAAGACGCATAAGTGCAGTCAGCTGACGCCGGCTGGTATATTTATTTTTGACGCCTCGCCTTATGAAATGTTACCCGAGTGATTTTCGGGCGCCTCAATGCTGGAAAGAAACGCACATTTTAGAAAACTTCACTTTTTCATGGAAAAATGCTTATTTGTTCTATGCACGCAAGTCAGATTGAGCGGATGATACAACGTTTCCATATGCCAACCGTCTATCGGGCAATATTTTGCCCAGTGGTATTGGTAGACGTAAGTCAAGTACCCTACTTCACACGTGTATATAATTGTTTCGTATTTTGCCCAACAGCAGGGCAAGATTTTCCCCAACAAGTCGGCTACCGTATAGTCAGGCAGTTGAAGCGTCATATCTTTGCCCAAATTTTTGTCAAAATACGAAACAATTATGCACGTGTGAAGTAGGGTACTTACGTCTACCAATACCACTGGGCAAATTATTGCCCAATAGATGGTTGGGTTGACTATTGTCACAACGTTGGGCAAAGTGTTGTAAAAAATATTGCCCAAACTTTTCACAGTGTATAGAGCATTATTTACGAAAGAGACAGCCGGTAGAGGTCGGGTATTTATTAGTAATCCTGGACCCTGTTGCATACAAATTAGCATTGATTGAAACTTTGCCATAGATGAGGTCATAGGTCATAGATAAGATTTTATTTGACTCTATCGCCCCCCCTCCAGGGGTATAAGAGCACAACATATTAAAACACAATACAGAAAGATATATAAAACAAAGTAAGATATGATGATAAAATACATAGACATGATATATACATTTTTATATTTCTAAAACACAATAAACATGGGCTAAAGACTAAGTATACACTATACAGTTTAAAGTTATAAGTCTAAAATATCACGTGGTTTGGTTTGCCATTAATGGTAACTTCCATGGAAACATTGATTTGATTGGCTGTTGACGATGATATGTTGACATGGTAGTTAATATCGATGGTAAAGTTACCATCAGTGGAAAGTTTTAAGTTCTATTACTTTCATTTAGATACATAAAAGATCATGATACTAAACCAACCTTTCAGCAGAAGTAAAGGTATTTTATCAGTTAGCTTTGTCTTTATGTCAATATCCTTCTGAAGATGTGTTTACTGCATGGTCTTTATCAATAAAAGACTAACTGGGGTCTAAAAATAAACAATAGGTAATAAAACCGATCTACTCCTCTTTCCTAACCAGCATAATTAATTAAGTCACATTATAGGTCGAGGACTGGGAACGGTGCACTAACAATTTGAGAATTATTTCGTTCTTTTTATGGTAATGTGGAAGAATATCAAAGGAAAAGTATTTCTTGATCTTCAAAGGCCGTTATAATCATTTGAATATGACAAGTATTATTATTTTTTTTTAATTTACTTTTTTTTTTATTTAAAAAAAAAATGGTTATTGGGTACTCAAGGATAACATAAGAGCCAACTGGCTATTTACAACCATGTACAGGAATGTGAAATTACAAAAACATCATGAAGACCACTACAAATCAAATACAAATTTCGCCTAGCTGCAATGACATATTCAGATTTAGACTTAATTCTTATTGAAGATATAAGCCCATGAAAATTTGGTTTCTCTTTCTTAAATTTGCAGCATTATATGTAAAATGTGGTAAACAATAGGAAGAAATTTATGCATATTGAATTCTGATAGTCCTTGGGACAACTATTATATATGACAAGTATAACAGCTAAAGGTTGTGGAGCACCCCTTCCAATTCATGCCACATGTTTGTGTAGTCTCTTATTCACATACTGTGTGGGCACAGTCTATTTGATTTCTACCAAGACTTGTTCGATTTCTTATCATTTTGATGATTACAAAACCTCACAGTATACACCAACACGAATGTGCTACATAATCGACCGTTTTTAATTGCTTCCACGCAGTTTCTTTTGCAATGAAATCACAGAAAGCCAGGGCCCCATTTCACAAAACCTGCCATCAGTGACAAATGACAGTTTTTGTTATAAGCTACTGAAATCCCTGCTTCTGATTGGCTATCAGCAGATTTGTCATTAAAAAGAAAGCTTTGTGAAACGCGTCATTGAACTCAGAACTATACTTTAAGCTTTAATATTATCGAGATCGTAGATCATAAACAAGTTTAAAGAGAAGGTCGAGTTCTGAGAAGAGATGAAAAATAATTTGTGAGCATTATCATTGTTATTATGCAAGTGTGGAAGAACATCAAATTAAAATGTTCCTTGAAAATAATGGCTCTTCAAATGCCTTAATATTCTAAATATAGCATGTAACAGCATAACAATCGGGACGGATTTTACGCCACATGTTTGTGTAGTCCCATATATATCTTTCTGTGTACAGTGCTTGTAACTTTACCAAGCCTTGGCCAAACTTCTTTTCATTTTTAGGATTTCAGAACCTCGCAGTACACACCAATACTTGTATGCTAGATAATCAACCTTTACTAATCTATTCTACACTGTTTCTTTCAGAATACAATCGCATGACTAGAACTCAACTTCATCTTTAATAGTGGTTAGCACGAGCTACGCACTATACAGTTGCGTAACGTAAATACGATCCTCAAATTCCTTGCAATAAGCATTATTATTGATAAAATTAAAGAAACAATTGAAGGGGACGGTGTGTCGTATCAAAACGCAATATCAATCAAGTTCAATAAAGTCTTTTTCCCTTTTTTATAATCAAAATCTTAATTTAAGAATCTTTTTGAACGAAAGAGACATTTTGATAGGTCATGACATAGAGAAAAGAGAAATGAATCTTGTCAATAGTATTATAAAACTTTGCTCGGTTCATTATCTATATTACCTATATTAGAGAATGTTTCGGAAGTGAAAAGCATAGGTGCATGCTGTGTATTTGATAAAAGAATGATATGATATGCAATCAAAAGAAATTCGATACAAACGAATTAATACAATATTTCAATATTTTAGTGAGTGATTATGTCTCATTAGTTTCATGTTTTGTACTATTATGGTATGTTACAATTGCATGAATTCTGTGTATAAATATTGTTGTACATAGCTGTTATTTTATGATATGAGCAAGTAAAGTCCCTCGAAAGAGGATCAAAAGAAGGAAAAATAATCAAAATGAACACATCATGAAAGTAAGGAGGCTAAGCTCACTAGCTAAGAGCACGCGGCTTTAGATGGGGTCGCCACAAAAAACAGAAATACTTCTTAATTACAGAATCAACATAAACAATAGCTATAACAAAACATATAGTGTGTGCGAGATAGAGAAAGAAAGAAAGAGTGAGAATGGGGGCGGGTCAAACTAACAATACTTAAAAGGGGGTTAAACATCTTTAGTCGCTACGAATTACTTTGTACTAACGTTATTTCTTTTTGTAAAGCATGAAGGACATCACATGTTGTACATAGACTGAATGATAACGCCAATCAAAACGCCACTCGAAAATCTTACTTTTCGATAATCTTAATTTCAGAGTTCTAAATCTTAAAAACACATCTACAAAAGTAAGATACATCAAATAAAATGTATGGAACAAACTATATTTGAGTTTCACAATGGTTAGTTGACAAGGGAAACATAAAGGTTATCAAAGTTGAGTAAAACAAGGAAATAGAAAATGTATTACGAGTCAATTATGGATATAATACAAAAGTGGTGGAATAAAAACAAGAAAATCAAAAAGTCAAAAGACTGATCGTTGCGCTTAAAGACCGTCAATACTACTGGGCCAGAAGGGATTAGACCACACAGCAAGGTCACTGACAGGTGGCTATCTCATTAACTCATCTCTCAACTAACATAAGGAAAAGAGGGTCATGGGGGACCAACAGGCACCGATTGGGGAAGTTTTCTATATAGAGGGAGCAAGTAACTATACAAGTAGGACAGTGGGGCTTTAAAACATCTGACAAGACATTTGTCAAATACATAGTTAATATATACATATACCTATCTATCTGACATATTTATATAAGCCTACATGAAGCTGTACATTTTGCAGTTTCGTGAACGCAATACCTATTTATTCGATATATCATCTTATTTATATCCGACAGTCATGAAATATGAACATAGCTAGAATGATATATCAAACTAAAAAACATAATATCAAAGTTTCAAATTAAAATCAAGAATGTAACTTACCATGTGCCATACATGCCGCCAATAATAACACAAGGGTCGCTTGTTGTACTTTCCCCATTATCTTGCAGCAGATGGTGTATGTGTGTAAAAGAACCCGTTTAATGGGCGGACAATTTTCTCTCTTTTCAGAGGGAAAATAAGAACCCGTCAAATAGAAAGAAGAAAAAAAAGTCAAGAGAGAAGTGCATGCAGGGACTTCGCACCGAAACGTTCAGCCTTCCCTGTGTTTGACCGCGAACATTTCGGAGCGCTGATTAATTTTACGCAAGCCACTACGTAATGGTTAAAGATAAAGTTGATCATTTGTCACGTGATTTGACCGTGGTATACGATTGGCACGGACACTGTACCGGAGACTCTCGTATGAGATGTCCCCGGTCCGATTCTTGTTTGGTGCTAATTTCCTCTTTGGACAAGGTGTTCGTTTCACTCACTTTTGCCCCTCTTCACCCGGGTGTATACGAAGGGTACCTAGCTATACTGGGGTAATAATAAATGCCCCCGGTGTAATATTTGCTCAAGTATTAGTGCTACTGAGGCGTCCTGGCAAGATCATACATGTAACTACTATTATTATAGAAACAGTCGTGAAGTTATGAAAAAGTTCATTTATGAATACGGGCATTATGTAGTATGAGAATTAACGCATACTATGAGGTTTGGGCATTTAATAAACAATGATATGAAATCGACCCAGTGTTGATAAAGTCACATGTACTGTACAAAGAAATATAAATATGGGACTTTACACGTTTGGTATGAAAGCTAGGTCCAAACTTTTGAGCTATTTCTCATATTTGGAGATCTTTTGTTTATATTCTTGCGAACAACGAAAACAAAGCTCACATCATTATTCTCCACCTCCGCTAAAGCTCAACCGTCTCTTTAAAGTTTTTGAATAACCACAAAATGGAGTTTAATTTAAATGTATAATCTTATCTTCGGTGTGAGCTGTTCTCGGACGGTGATTTAAACAAAGCAGTGGCCATTTCATATTGGATTCTTAATCCTGTTATACGGTATATTACGACTGGCGGGTCCAGGTTCTTTGGGAGGGGGGGGGGGGGGGGGGGGGGGGGGGGGGGGGGGGGGGGGTGGGGGGGGGGGGGGGGGGGAGGGTTAGCGCACAAGCCCGAAAATTCGTTGACAAGAAACACACAAAAGGGGATCATCAGCCATGTTCTTCCCCCTCCCCTCTTGTTGAGGGTGGGTTGGGGGTGGGGGATGCCTGTGTCGATTCGTATCACAAGTTTTACAATCTGCAGGATAGGGAACACATTATAATTACTCACATGTTAGGGTGTAATTATTCTCTAACACATTGTGGAATCATGATGCAGGCCTAGGGCATAGCATGTGTAACCTGCAAAATGAGTTGCAAAATGGAAAATTTAGTGGACCATCAATAATTGCCCCCCCCCCCCCCCACGCGCCTTCAACGTCCCCATCATCCGGTGTTGTTGCTCTTTCCCAATGCAGAAATCAACTTTACCTATAATAACACACTAGTGACAGAGAGAAATGGTTGTGTCAGCAAAGGATTTCATAATAATTATCCTCATTTTTGTTTAAAGGTTCTCAATTTCATGGTATAGTAATTGGAGCAAACTCACTTATCACGTTATAGATAAAGGTTAAGAACTGCCTAAAACAATACTTTTTTTTAATCATAATTGTAGACTCCGAATAAAATTAGAACATTATAGCTCAATATAACTTTACAAAAAAACATTGTGGCTTTATCGAGGGGTCTGAACGGACTAGCTATTTTGAGTACACAGTCCTGATTCTTGTCGTAATTTGAAGATTACGATTATATTTGCAAAGTGCGAAGACAAATGATGATGGTTCCCTAATTGTATTGACTGAGATAAAATTCCTCGCTAAATCAAACACAGTTAACGCCCTAAATTACATAAAACGGTGAAAAGCAGGATCCAGTATATAAGCATCTAGCATTATTTGATTTAAAGCGCCACTGTCCTATTTGTAGCTACTTGCGCTCCCTATATATAGAAAACTTCCCCAATCGGTGCTTGTTGGTCCCCCATGATCCTCTTTTTCTTATTTCTTATGTTAGTTGAGAGCCGAGTTGATGAGATAGCCACCTGTCAGTGGCCTTGCTGTGTGGTCTAATCCCTTCTGGCCCAGTAGTATTGACGGTCTTTAAAGGAATCCGGTAACTTTGTCTCCGATTCTGAAACAAAATCCCGGATTTATCTCATGCTGCAATGATAATTAAAAACCTTTAGGTCAATCAGGAACCCCATGACTTTTACAAGCCGATCGCCTGTCTGATTATCAAGATATTTATGATTGGAAATCGCAAAACCAAATTTTGCGTTTTTCCTTACGGTTTTCATAACACTACAGTCTACTGGGGAAAACGAGTATGGTAAAACCGGCCAGTCGAAGATTCTTATTTTTTGAGGCACTTCTTGATCATTTTGAAGCGCGATTTGTTACCCCATAATCACAGACATTGATAACACCTAGGGCCGTGCATCTCAGATGTAACATTGTTAAACGATGCCTTTAATACACTATCTAGATATAGACACGATGGTGGCATAAAAGTTTCTGCAGTCGATTTTTCCCTATTCTTGGATCATTGATGACTATTTTGTTTAAACATGAAAAATGTCCCATGTTTGTATTCTGTTACTCAAGATATGATTTGCAAAGACAGCTTTTAGTCTTAAAGATACGTATGATCGTGATTAATATGAATGCGGTATTTCACCAAGGAAGATTCGAAAATCGCCCAGTGCACCTATTCAATCACGTTCTGCACATATTTTTTAAACAACTCTTTTCCCAAAAATATATCAATACTCTGGTTTTTCCTTGGTGCGCATATTCCTTGTCTTTCTCTTTCCCAGCAATCATAAATCTCCGATCTTTTAAGCTGTTTGTATTTCAATCCTAGCTACCTTCCTATAATCATGTGCGTCTTTCCCTGCTTAAAAAAAAGTCAATAAAACTCTTTAATATGATAAAGGACTAGTTTAATGTACAATGAATACCAAGTCCAACACAGAAAGTATTTTTGGCTTTGCAATACAGCACCTTTTAAACCCCCACTGTACTACTTATAGCTACTTGCGCCCTCTATAGCAAACAATGCCTAATTAGTGACCATGATCCTCTTTATCTTATGTTAACTGAGAGCTGATTTGATGAGATAATCACCTCTCCCTTCCTACTCATGTGTGGGTGTCTCTCTCTCTCCCTCCGCCCGTCCGTCCCTCTCCCTCCCCACTCATGTGTGGGTGTTTCTCTCCCTCCTTCCCCCTCCCCACTCATGTGTACGTGTCTCTCTCCCTCCTTCTCCCTTCCTACTCATGTGTAGGTGTCTCTATCCCTAGTTCTCCCTTCCTACTCATGTGTGGGTGTCTCTCTCCCTCCTTCTCCCTTCTTACTCATGAGTGGGTGTCTCTCTCCCTCCTTCTCCCTTCCTACTCATCTGTGGGTGTCCCTCTCCCTCTTTCTCCTTTCCTACCCATGTGTGGGTGTCTCTCTCCCTCTTTCTCCCTTCCTACCCATGTGTGGGTGTCTCTCTCCCTCTTTCTCCTTTCCTACCCATGTGTGGGTGTCTCTCTCCCTCTTTCTCTCTTCCTACCCATGTGTGGGTGTCTCTCTCCCTCTTTCTCCTTTCCTACCCATGTGTGGGTGTCTCTCTCCCTCTTTCTCCCTTCCTACCCATGTGTGGGTGTCTCTCTCCCTCTTTCTCCTTTCCTACCCATGTGTGGGTGTCTCTCTCCCTCTTTCTCCCTTCCTACCCATGTGTGGGTGTCTCTCTCCCTCCTTCTCCCTTCCTACTGATGTGTGGGTGTCTCTCTCCCTCCTTCTCCCTTCCTACTCATGTGTGGGTGTCTCTCTCCCTCCTTCTCCCTTCCTACCCATGTGCGGTGTCTCTCTCCCTCCTTCTCCCTTCCTACTCATGTGTGGGTGTCTCTCTCCATCTTTATTCCTTCCTACTCATGTGTGTGTGTCTCTCTCCCTCATTCTCCCTTCCTACCCATGTGTGGGTGTCTCTCTCCCTCCTTCTCCCTTCCTACCCATGTGTGGTGTCTCTCTCCCTCCTTCTCCCTTCCTACCCATGTGTGGTGTCTCTCTCCCTCCTTCTCCCTTCCTACTCATGTGTGGGTGTCTCTCTCCATCTTTATTCCTTCCTACTCATGTGTGTGTGTCTCTCTCCCTCATTCTCCCTTCCTACCCATGTGTGGGTGTCTCTCTCCCTCTTTCTCCCTTCCTACTCATGTGTGGGTGTCTCTCTCCCTCCTTCTCACTTTCTACTCATGTGTGGGTGTCTCTCTCCCTCTTTCTCCTTTCCTACCCATGTGTGGGTGTCTCTCTCCCCCCTTCTCCCTTCCTACGCATGTGTACGTGTCTCTCTCCCTCCTTCTCCCTTCCTACTCATATGTGTGCGTCTCTCTCTCTCCCTCCTTCTCCCTACTAATGTGTGGGTGTCTCTCTCCCTCTTTCTCCCTTCCTACTCATGAGTGGGTGTCTCTCTCCCTCATTCTCCCTTCCTACCCATGTGTGCGTGTCTCTCTCCCTTCCTACCCATGTGTGGGTGTCTCTCTCCCTCTTTCTCCTTTCCTACCCATGTGTGAGTGTCTCTCTCCCTCTTTCTCCTTTCCTATCCATGTGTGGGTGTCTCTCCCTCTTTCTCCCTTCCTACCCATGTGTGGGTGTCTCTCTCCCTCTCTCTCCCTTCCTACCCATGTGTGGGTTTCTCTCTCCCTTCCTACCCATGTGTGGGTGTCTCTCTCCCTCTTTCTCCTTTCCTACCCATGTGTGGGTGTCTCTCTCCCTCTTTCTCCTTTCCTACCCATGTGTGGGTGTCTCTCTCCCTCTTTCTCCTATCCTACCCATGTGTGGGTGTCTCTCTCCCTCTTTCTCCTTTCCTATCCATGTGTGGGTGTCTCTCCCTCTTTCTCCCTTCCTACCCATGTGTGGGTGTCTCTCTCCCTCTCTCTCCCTTCCTACCCATGTGTTGGTTTCTCTCTCTCTTCCTACCCATGTGTGGGTGTCTCTCTCCCTCTTTCTCCTTTCCTACCCATGTGTGGGTGTCTCTCTCCCTCGTTCTCCCTTCCTACCCATGTGTGGGTGTCTCTCTCCCTTCCTACCCATGTGTGGGTGTCTCTCTCCCTCCTTCTCCCTTCCTACCCATGTGTGGGTGTCTCTCTCCCTCTCTCTCCCTTCCTACCCATGTGTGGGTTTCTCTCTCCCTTCCCACCCATGTGTGGGTGTCTCTCTCCCTCTTTCTCCTTTCCTACCCATGTGTGGGTGTCTCTCTCCCTCTTTCTCCTTTCCTACCCATGTGTGGGTGTCTCTCTCCCTCTTTCTCCTTTCCTACCCATGTGTGGGTGTCTCTCTCCCTCTTTCTCCTTTCCTACCCATGTGTGGGTGTCTCTCTCCCTCTTTCTCCCTTCCTACCCATGTGTGGGTGTCTCTCTCCCTCTTTCTCCCTTCCTACTCATGTGTGGGTGTCTCTCTCCCTCTTTCTCCCTTCCTACCCATGTGTGGGTGTCTCTCTCCCTCTTTCTCCTTTCCTACCCATGTGTGGGTGTCTCTCTCCCTCTTTCTCCCTTCCTACCCATGTGTGGGTGTCTCTCTCCCTCTTTCTCCCTTCCTACCCATGTGTGGGTGTCTCTCTCCCTCGTTCTCCCTTCCTACCCATGTGTGGGTGTCTCTCTCCCTCGTCTCCCTCCCCGCTCATGTGTGGGTGTCTCTCTCCCTCCTTCTCCCTTCCTACCCATGTGTGGGTGTCTCTCTCCCTCTTTCTCCCTTCCTACCCATGTGTGGGTGTCTCTCTCCCTCGTTCTCCCTTCCTACCCATGTGTGGGTGTCTCTCTCCCTCTCCCTCCCCGCTCATGTGTGCGTGTCTCTCTCCCTCCTTCTCCCTTCCTACTCATGTGTGCGTGTGTCTCTCTCCCTCCTTCTCCCTTCCTACTCATGTGTGGGTGTCTCTCTCCCTCCTTACTCATGTGTGCGTGTCTCTCTCCCTCGTCTCCCTCCCTCTCCCTCCCCGCTCATGTGTGCGTGTCTCTCTCCCTCTTTCTCCCTTCCTACTCATGTGTGGGTGTCTCTCTCTCTCTTTCTCCCTTCCTACTCATGTGTTGGTGTCTCTCTCCTTCCTTCTCCCTTCCTACTCATGTGTGGGTGTCTCTCTCCCTCTTTCTCCTTTCCTACCCATGTGTGGGTGTCTCTCCCCCCCCCCTTCTCCCTTCCTACGCATGTGTACGTGTCTCTCTCCCTCCTTCTCCCTTCCTACTCATATGTGTGCGTCTCTCTCTCTCCCTCCTTCTCCCTACTAATGTGTGGGTGTCTCTCTCCCTCTTTCTCCCTTCCTACTCATGAGTGGGTGTCTCTCTCCCTCATTCTCCCTTCCTACCCATGTGTGCGTGTCTCTCTCCCTTCCTACCCATGTGTGGGTGTCTCTCTCCCTCTTTCTCCTTTCCTACCCATGTGTGGGTGTCTCTCTCCCTCTTTCTCCTTTCCTATCCATGTGTGGGTGTCTCTCCCTCTTTCTCCCTTCCTACCCATGTGTGGGTGCCTCTCTCCCTCTCTCTCCCTTCCTACCCATGTGTGGGTTTCTCTCTCCCTTCCTACCCATGTGTGGGTGTCTCTCTCCCTCTTTCTCCTTTCCTACCCATGTGTGGGTGTCTCTCTCCCTCTTTCTCCTTTCCTACCCATGTGTGGGTGTCTCTCTCCCTCTTTCTCCTATCCTAACCATGTGTGGGTGTCTCTCTCCCTCTTTCTCCTTTCCTATCCATGTGTGGGTGTCTCTCCCTCTTTCTCCCTTCCTACCCATGTGTGGGTGTCTCTCTCCCTCTCTCTCCCTTCCTACCCATGTGTGGGTTTCTCTCTCCCTTCCTACCCATGTGTGGGTGTCTCTCTCCCTCTTTCTCCTTTCCTACCCATGTGTGGGTGTCTCTCTCCCTCTTTCTCCTTTCCTACCCATGTGTGGGTGTCTCTCTCCCTCTTTCTCCCTTCCTACCCATGTGTGGGTGTCTCTCTCCCTCTTTCTCCTTTCCTACCCATGTGTGGGTGTCTCTCTCCCTCTTTCTCCCTTTCTACCCATGTGTGGGTGTCTCTCTCCCTCTTTCTCCCTTCCTACTCATGTGTGGGTGTCTCTCTCCCTCTTTCTCCCTTCCTACCCATGTGTGGGTGTCTCTCTCCCTCTTTCTCCTTTCCTACCCATGTGTGGGTGTCTCTCTCCCTCTTTCTCCCTTCCTACCCATGTGTGGGTGTCTCTCTCCCTCTTTCTCCCTTCCTACCCATGTGTGGGTGTCTCTCTCCCTCGTTCTCCCTTCCTACCCATGTGTGGGTGTCTCTCTCCCTCGTCTCCCTCCCCGCTCATGTGTGGGTGTCTCTCTCCCTCCTTCTCCCTTCCTACCCATGTGTGGGTGTCTCTCTCCCTCTTTCTCCCTTCCTACCCATGTGTGGGTGTCTCTCTCCCTCGTTCTCCCTTCCTACCCATGTGTGGGTGTCTCTCTCCCTCTCCCTCCCCGCTCATGTGTGCGTGTCTCTCTCCCTCCTTCTCCCTTCCTACTCATGTGTGCGTGTCTCTCTCTCCCTCCTTCTCCCTTCCTACCCATGTGTGCGTGTCTCTCTCCCTTCCTACCCATGTGTGGGTGTCTCTCTCCCTCTTTCTCCTTTCCTACCCATGTGTGGGTGTCTCTCTCCCTCTTTCTCCCTTCCTACCCATGTGTGGGTGTCTCTCTCCCTCTTTCTCCTTTCCTATCCATGTGTGGGTGTCTCTCCCTCTTTCTCACTTCCTACCCATGTGTGGGTGTCTCTCTCCCTCTCTCTCCCTTCCTACCCATGTGTGGGTTTCTCTCTCCCTCTTTCTCCCTTCCTACCCATGTGTGGGTGTCTCTCTCCCTCTTTCTCCCTTCCTACCCATGTGTGCGTGTCTCTCTCCCTCTTTCTCCTTTCCTACCCATGTGTGGGTGTCTCTCTCCCTCTTTCTCCTTTCCTACCCATGTGTGGGTGTCTCTCTCCCTCTTTCTCCTTTCCTACCCATGTGTGGGTGTCTCTCTCCCTCTTTCTCCTTTCCTACCCATGTGTGGGTGTCTCTCTCCCTCTTTCTCCTTTCCTACCCATGTGTGGGTGTCTCTCTCCCTCTTTCTCCTTTCCTATCCATGTGTGGGTGTCTCTCCCTCTTTCTCCCTTCCTACCCATGTGTGGGTGTCTCTCTCCCTCTCTCTCCCTTCCTACCCATGTGTGGGTTTCTCTCTCCCTTCCCACCCATGTGTGGGTGTCTCTCTCCCTCTTTCTCCTTTCCTACCCATGTGTGGGTGTCTCTCTCCCTCTTTCTCCTTTCCTACCCATGTGTGGGTGTCTCTCTCCCTCTTTCTCCCTTCCTACCCATGTGTGGGTGCCTCTCTCCCTCTCTCTCCCTTCCTACCCATGTGTGGGTGTCTCTCTCCCTCTTTCTCCCTTCCCACCCATGTGTGGGTGTCTCTCTCCCTCTTTCTCCCTTCCTACCCATGTGTGCGTGTCTCTCTCCCTCTTTCTCCTTTCCTATCCATGTGTGGGTGTCTCTCTCCCTCTTTCTCCCTTCCTACCCATGTGTGGGTTTCTCTCTCCCTTCCCACCCATGTGTGGGTGTCTCTCTCCCTCTTTCTCCCTTCCTACCCATGTGTGCGTGTCTCTCTCCCTCTTTCTCCTTTCCTATCCATGTGTGGGTGTCTCTCTCCCTCTTTCTCCCTTCCTACCCATGTGTGGGTGTCTCTCTCCCTCTCTCTCCCTTCCTACCCATGTGTGGGTTTCTCTCTCCCTTCCCACCCATGTGTGGGTGTCTCTCTCCCTCTTTCTCCCTTCCTACCCATGTGTGGGTGTCTCTCTCCCTCTTTCTCCTTTCCTACCCATGTGTGGGTGTCTCTCTCCCTCTTTCTCCTTTCCTACCCATGTGTGGGTGTCTCTCTCCCTCTTTCTCCTTTCCTATCCATGTGTGGGTGTCTCTCCCTCTTTCTCCCTTCCTACCCATGTGTGGGTGTCTCTCTCCCTCTCTCTCCCTTCCTACCCATGTGTGGGTGTCTCTCTCCCTCTTTCTCCTTTCCTACCCATGTGTGGGTGTCTCTTTCCCTCTTTCTCCTTTCCTACCCATGTGTGGGTGTCTCTCTCCCTCTTTCTCCCTTCCTACCCATGTGTGGGTGTCTCTCTCCCTCTTTCTCCCTTCCTACTCATGTGTGGGTGTCTCTCTCCCTCTTTCTCCCTTCCTACCCATGTGTGGGTGTCTCTCTCCCTCTTTCTCCTTTCCTACCCATGTGTGGGTGTCTCTCTCCCTCTTTCTCCCTTCCTACCCATGTGTGGGTGTCTCTCTCCCTCTTTCTCCCTTCCTACCCATGTGTGGGTGTCTCTCTCCCTCGTTCTCCCTTCCTACCCATGTGTGGGTGTCTCTCTCCCTCGTCTCCCTCCCCGCTCATGTGTGGGTGTCTCTCTCCCTCCTTCTCCCTTCCTACCCATGTGTGGGTGTCTCTCTCCCTCTTTCTCCCTTCCTACCCATGTGTGGGTGTCTCTCTCCCTCGTTCTCCCTTCCTACCCATGTGTGGGTGTCTCTCTCCCTCTCCCTCCCCGCTCATGTGTGCGTGTCTCTCTCCCTCCTTCTCCCTTCCTACTCATGTGTGCGTGTGTCTCTCTCCCTCCTTCTCCCTTCCTACTCATGTGTGGGTGTCTCTCTCCCTCCTTACTCATGTGTGCGTGTCTCTCTCCCTCGTCTCCCTCCCTCTCCCTCCCCGCTCATGTGTGCGTGTCTCTCTCCCTCTTTCTCCCTTCCTACTCATGTGTGGGTGTCTCTCTCTCTCTTTCTCCCTTCCTACTCATGTGTTGGTGTCTCTCTCCTTCCTTCTCCCTTCCTACTCATGAGTGTGTGATTCTCTCCTTCCTTCTCCCTTCCTACTCATGTGTGCGTGTCTCTCTCCCTCCTTCCCTCTCCTGCTCCCTTCATACTCATGTGTGCGTGTCTCTCCCTCCTTCTACTATGTCGCTTTTACTTTTTTCATTTTTGCGAACATATTATTATAACTATTCGAACCTTCTTTTTTCCAATGACATTGTCAATACCAGCAAATATACGAAAAAACTTGATGTTCATCAAATTTAATAAAAGTTGTCTACAAAAACATCACATAAAACTTTGTTATAACAAACATTATTTCTGTCCATTAGTACAACATTTCAATAACCCACACCCAACATTCAAACAACAATTCAAACTTGAAATATACCGATTACATTTCTTTTACATCATTTTTCTCTGCGGTATTTCAATTTCAAGTGGACAGCTTTTTTTTTTCAAGGAAAATTTAAAAAAAAAACTTGTTCGACGATTAGTAAGAGAAACATTAATTACAATATTTGTTCAACAATACTGAATACATGCATTATAAATTATATTCATATTTACAAGACAAAAACTCTAGATATTAGAAAAAAAAATAAAATCATATGATTATAACTATGTGAATTAAAAAGAAATTTCATGAAATTTCCCAAAACCTATAATCTTGCTTCTTAAAAGTTGGTCTGGACCATTTTACTAATTTCAACAATGAAATGGAACCTTTAACAACTAAAAATCTAAATGAAAATGCATGAAGAGGCATGTAATTGTAATGTAATTGCAATGTAAGACCTTGGATGTTTTCTAGACTGCTTTAAAGACTGTGCTTTAAAGACTGTCAAAACTACAGGGCCAGAAGGGATTAGACCACCCAGCCAGGTCACTGATAGGTGGCTATCTCATCAACTCGGCTCTCAACTAACATAAGAAATAAGAAAAAGAGGATCATGGAGCACCAACAGGCACCGATTGGGGAAGTTTTCTATATAGAGGGAGCAAGTAGCTACAAGTAGGACAATGGGGCTTTCAGTTATCCTTGTTAACACTTGGTCCTGTTTGTTGAAGGGACCACCTCAAATTATTCTAAATAATAATGATCCTTTTCATATAGTTTGCACTGTTTTAGGCAGGTCATAGCTGGGGAGTAAACAGTTACCTCACCGGAAATCATAGCAATCATTCAAATCCCCGCGCAATGTAATAGTTCCTGACCATGGAAATTGTATGTGGGAGGTAACTATTTGTAGCTCCATGAATTGACCTTTGAACTAGCATGTCAAAACTATCTCCATCAATACGCTATGAGACTGATTGACTGTAGCCTCAAAATATTCAGTTTGAATCAGTAGCATAGTATTGCAATACGTAAGCAATACTGTCCTATATATTCGGAGGGTTTAAAGACTATATTCATCTCAAGTAATAAAGGTCGATTAATAGTTACTTGCAGATGTACATGTACATAGAAATTATTCTTCTTAATTCTCATTTGATTGAACAGCAATCATGAAAAACTGATCAATTTCCGTTATAGCTGGATCTACACACCTAAAAAACAGAAAAACTGCTACAAGAGAAAACCAAACGTAAAACTGCTACAAGAAAATATAAAATCGTTAAACTACTACAAAAAAAAAAAAAACTTAAAACTGCTCAACGATAAAAACCCAAACGTAAAAACGCTACAAGAGGAGATCAAGCGTCAAACGTCTACAAGAGCAAAAAAAACATACAACTGCTACAAGAGAAAAACAAGCATAAAACTGCTACAAGAGAAAAACAAGCGTAAAACTGCTATAAGAGAAATCAAGCGTCAAACGTCTACAAGAGAAAACCAAGCATAAAACTGATACAAGAGAGAAAAAAAGCATACAACTGCTACAAGAGAAAAACAAGCATAAAACTGATACAAGAGAAAAACAAGCATAAAACTGATACAAGAGAAAACTAAGTGGCTTCTCACCTGCATGGATTCGTTAATACTTCTTGAGATCACTAGCTTGATTACATGCCCTACCACATACATAGGGCTTCTCACCTGTATGAATGCACTTATGTTTCTTGAGATCACTAGCTTGATTAAATGCCTTACCACACTGATGACAAACATAGGGTTTCTAACCTGTATGGATCCGTTTATGTCTTGTGAGATTATTTATTTGATTGAATGCCTTACCACATTGATAACAAACATGGGGCTTCTCACCTGTATGGATGCGTTTATGTTTTGCGAGATAGCCAGCTTGATTAAATGCCCTACCACATTGATCACATACATAGGGCTTCTCACCTGTATGGATGCGTTCATGTTTTGTGAGATCACCAGTTTGATTAAATGCCTTACCACATTGATCACATACATAGGGGTTCTCACCTGTATGGATGCGTTTATGTGTTGTGAGATTACTTTTTTGAGCAAATGCCTTTCCACATTGATCACATACATAGGGCTTCTCACCTGTATGGATGCGTTTATGTCTTGTGAGAACATGTTTTTGATTAAATGCCTTACCACATTGATCACATACATAGGGGTTCTCACCTGTATGGATGCGTTTATGTGTTGTGAGATTACCGGCTTGATTAAATGCCTTACCACATTGATCACATACATAGGGCTTCTCAACTGTGTGGACGTGTTTATGTTTTGTGAGGTTACTTTTTTGATCAAATGCCTTACCACATTGATCACATACATAGGGCTTCTCACCTGTATGGATGTGTTTATGTCTTGCGAGATGTGCTTCTTGATTAAAACCCTTACCACATTGATCACACACATAGGGCTTCTCACCTGTATGGATTCGTTTATGTGTTGTGAGAACATGTTTTTGATTAAATGCTTTACCGCATTGATCACATACATAGGGCTTCTCACCTGTATGGTTGCGTTTATGCTTTGTGAGGTTAATTTTTTGATCAAATGCCTTGTCACATTGATTACATACATGGGGCTTCTCACCTGTATGGATTCGTTTATGTGTTGTGAGAACATGTTTTTGATTAAATGCCTTACCACATTGATCCCATACATTTGGCTTCTCACCTGTATGAATGTGCTTATGTTTCTTGAGAGCACTAGCACGATTACATGCCTTACCACACTGATCACATTTATAGGACTTCTCACCTGTATGTATGTGTTTATGTTTTGTGAGATTACTTATTTGATTAAATGCCTTGCCACATTGATAACATACATAGGGCTTCTCACCTGTATGGATGCGTTTATGTGTTGTGAGATGAGGTTCTTGACTAAATGCCTTATCACATTGATCACATGCAAAGGGCTTCTCACCTGTATGGATCCGTTTATGTGTTGTGAGATAGCCAGCTTGAATAAATGCCTTACCACATTGATCACATGCATAGGGCCTCTCATCTGTATGGATGCGTTTATGTTTTGTGAGATCACCAGCTTGATTAAATGACTTACCACATTGATCACATACATGGGGCTTCTCACCTGTATGGATGCGTTTATGTGTTGTGAGATTACCGGCTTGATTAAATGCCTTACCACATTGATCACATACATAGGGCTTCTCACCTGTGTGGATGTGTTTATGTTTTGTTAGATAGCCAGCTCGATTAAATGCCTTGCCACATTGATCACATACATAAGGCTTCTCACCTGTATGGATTCGTTTATGTTTTGTGAGGTTACTTTTTTGATCAAATGCCTTACCACATTGATCACATACATAGGGCTTCTCACCTGTATGGATGTGTTTATGTCTTGTGAGATGTGCTTCTTGATTAAAACTCTTACCACATTGATCACATACATAGGGCTTCTCACCTGTATGGTTGCGTTTATGCTTTGTGAGGTTACTTTTTTGACCAAATGCCTTGTCACATTGATTACATACATGGGGCTTCTCACCTGTATGGATTAATTTATGTGTTGTGAGAACATGTTTTTGATTAAATGCCTTACCACATTGATCACATACATAGGGCTTCTCACCTGTATGAATGCGCTTATGTTTCTTGAGAGCACTAGCTCGATTACATGCCTTACCACACTGATCACATTCATAGGGCTTCTCACCTGTATGGATGTGTTTATGTTTTGTGAGATTACTTATTTGATTAAATGCCTTGCCACATTGATAACATACATAGGGCTTCTCACCTGTATGGATGCGTTTATGTATTGTGAGATGAGGTTCTTGACTAAATGCCTTATCACATTGATCACATGCAAAGGGCTTCTCACCTGTATGGATCCGTTTATGTGTTGTGAGATAGCCAGCTTGATTAAATGCCTTACCACATTGATCACATGCATAGGGCCTCTCATCTGTATGGATGCGTTTATGTTTTGTGAGATCACCAGCTTGATTAAATGCCTTACCACATTGATCACATACATGGGGCTTCTCACCTGTATGGATGCGTCTATGTGTTGTGAGACTAGATTCATGATTAAATGCCTTACCGCATTGATCACATACATAGGGTTTCTCACCTGTATGGATGCGTTTATGTGTTGTGAGACCACCGGCTTGATTAAATGCCTTACCACATTGATCACATACATAGGGCTTCTCACCTGTATGGATGCGTTCATGTCTTGTGAGATGTGCTTCTTGATTAAAACCCTTACCACATTGATCACATACATAGGGTTTCTCACCTGTATGGATGAGTTTATGTGATGTGAGATTACTTATTTGATTGAATGCCTTACCACATTGATCACATACATAGGGCTTCTCACCTGTATGGATGCGTTTATGTGTTGTGAGATTACCGGCTTGATTAAATGCCATACCACATTGATCACAGACATATGTTTTTTTCCCGTTTTGCATAATTCTTGTTTTACTACATCTGATTTCTCCTTTGATGAACTGTAGAATGTCTTCCTTTGATGCATCTGCCTTTGGGACAATACCATAGTGTCCATGTTTGTACTTGAGATGCTTCGCTAAAAGAAGCGGAATGGCATAGAGTGTTCCACAGTCCCCACATCTATAGAGTTCAGAATCTATTGAGAATGACAAAAAGGTTCATATTGTTATAATTATTTTAATGAAGTCATCTTCATCAGATTCAAAGTTATGTAGTTGATACATGTGTTTGGATTGAATACAATTTGTTTTGAATGAGGTTGAAAACAACAACAAGAAAACTATAACATATTTTTATAAACTCTTTCGTTTAAAATATCTTAGATCACAATATAACATAGCTTATGACAAGCGTGTATCAATGTTCTATAATCAATGACTGTGCTTGAATATTGTCAACGTCTCAAAGGTATCATAATTATATTATGTTAACTGATTACATGAAACATATCAAAAGGCAAAACATTCTTTGAATTCAACAAAACCAAAAAGGGATTGGTATATGATTTGATGTTACATGGTTCATTAGAATACAAATTTGTTACAGAGCTGTAAGCTAACCATCAGGAACATGTTCTTCTTTGTAAGACTTGCGGCTCACTGCTCTCTTTGGGTATCTAGATTGTCTTGGGGATGGTTGGGGTTTCTCCTTTCTCCTGTCTGAAACAAAAATATGCACAAATTGATTTAGTTTATTCCCAATATATCCTTTTCAAAATAATTTAGACTTTCATCTTATAGTTTATTTTGTTGTTGTTAACATGAATCGATCTGTCCTATAACTTCACATATCATTTTGTCTGTCATCCCTCTTGACTCGCAATACAAACAAATATTATACACTTCAATTATTGTGGGATAGGCTGACAACGACCAGACTACTATATGTCAATTTTTTTTCAGTTGTTCCCTTTAGTTTATCTGTTAATGCTATTTCAGTTAATACCTTCAGTGCTTTGGTTGGGGAAGTTGTAACTAGTAATACATGTTGCAAGAAACAGTTATTGTCTATCCAGATCCATTATGGCTCACCCGGCCCCCTCTATCCAGATCCATTATGGCCCACCAATCCCTCTCTATCCAGATCCTTTAAGGCCCGCCCGGCCCCCACCAATCCCTCTCTGTCCAGATCCTTTAAGGCCCACCCGGCCCCCTCTATCTAGATCCATTATGGCCCACCCGGCCCCCTCTATCCAGATCCATTATTGCCCACCCGGCCCCCTCTATCTAGATCCATTATGGCCCACCAGGCCCCCTCTATCCAGATCCATTACGGCCCACCAATCCCTCTCTAGCATATCCTTTAAGGCCCACCTGGCCCCCTCTATCTAGATCCATTATGGCCCACCCGGCCCCCTCTATCCAGATCCATTATTGCCCACCCGGCCCCCTCTATCTAGATCCATTATGGCCCACCAGGCCCCCTCTATCCAGATCCATTATGGCCCACCAATCCCCCTCTATCCAGATCCATTATGGCCCACCCGGCCCCCTCTATCCAGATCCATTATGGCCCACCCGGCCCCCTCTATCCAGATCCATTATGGCCCACCCGGCCTCCTCTATCCAGATCCATTATAGCCCACCCAGCCCCCTCTATCCAGATCCATTATGGCCCACCCGGCCCCCTCTATCCAGATCCATTATGGCCCACCCGGCCCCCTCTATCCAGATCCATTATGGCCCACCAGGCCCCCTCTATCCAGATCTATTATGGCCCACACGGCTCCCTCTATCCAGAACCATTATGGCCCACCCGGCCCCCTGTATCCAGATCCATTATGGCCCAAGCAGCCCCCTCTGTCCAGATCCATTATGGCCCACGCGGCTCCCTCTATCCAGATCCATTATGGCCCACCCGGCCCCCTCTATCCAAATCCATTATGGCCCACCCGGCCTCCTCTGTCCAGATCCATTATGGCCCACCCGGCCCCCTCTGTCCAGATCCATTATGGCCCACCCGGCCACTCTATCCAGATCCATTATGGCCCACCCATGGGGGCGCAGGGGGGCACAGTGCCTCCCCTACTTTTTCAAGTACCTCAAAAGTGCCCCTTTTACTTTGACAAGTGCCCCTATTAATTTTTTAAAATGCCCCTTCCTGTTTCCACCTTTGATAAGTGTCTTAACCCTTCCGATAAGTGTCCCCTTTTCCTCTCATCATTAAACGTGCCCCTAATTTCAAGTGACTAAGAGCAATTTCCCTAAAGCTCGCTCGCTCATATTTACAGATGTTATAATCATGTAACTTATCAAAGGTCTTTTCATTCTTTCGTTATGAGAATGTGCTTATAATTTATAACCCAATCAGGATTGGGTTTTTCCTGTTTATAAGATTTAATTTTTCTCACTGCGACCTCACATATCTTAAAGAATTTCATTGCTCGCTTTGCTCGCTCGCAAATGAATTTTCAGACCATAACACCCAACTGCAATGTATGATGCTTAAGCAATATCTTGTATGATGTTTAAAGAGAAACAAATATTGAAATTATCCCTGATAATGTAATCACAATATAGGGGTATATACCAATGTCTAAAAATTGTATATTTTCGCTTTGAGATTTCCCTTTGAAGGTGCCCTTTTTTTCCAGAAAGTGCCATTTTGTTGGTGCCCCACCCCACTTTGGAAGTCGCTTCGTCGCCTCTGCAATGCCTTAAAGGGATCCGGTAACTTTGTCTTAGATCCTTTAGAAATAATCCGTGATTTAGCTCATGCTGCAATGATAATTATAAACCTTTAGGTCAGTCAGGAACTCCATGACTTTTACAACTTTTGGAATTACAAATTTTGAAAACCGTTCGCCGAACGGTTTTCATAACACTACATTATATTGGGGGAAACAAGTTATTGGTCAAACCGGTCACTCAAAGATTTTTACATTTTTTGAGGCACTTCTTGATCATTTTGAAGCGCGATTTTGTTAGGGCTTCAATATTACACCATATCAACATGTAGGACCGTGTATCTCAGATTTAACATTGTTAAACGATCCCTTTAAAGTAGATATTCATTGATTTTAAAAACTAACTTTATTTCGTTATTGCAAAGTTGAAACTTTGATTCGACAAGGTTATCAAAATTCAATGCTTGGATACATTCGAAGTAATGATTATTATAATTTACAAAACGCTTAAATACAGCCCCGGCATAGCACCTGAAGAGCTGAGATGTGTGAGATCACAGTATGGACATGATCTGCACAAGCAGACGATGTCCCATGACATCTCACACATTTTCAGTGCCTGTGTTTTCATCTTATCTCGAGTTCTTTCTCTTACTTCACTACCGTCAGGCTAAATGTATAATCTATTGCCTCACTACCCGCGCATGGTTTTATTTTGATGACAAATGCAGCGATACAAAAATAAAGGAATCTGTCGCTTGTAAACAAAATATGACGCCATTGTATATTCAGCTGCACACACCGCGGTATGCTCAGCGTTTCAAGAGGGAACAAATGCCGTCCTTAATATCATTTCGGGGGGTTTTCAATTTGAAAGTCTGGTTTCTTTGATTGTATAACCCCTATCCTGTGTATTTACAAGCAAAAGATTTTAGTTATCAGAATCGGGTCATATCCCCTTTTGAATGGTTTGACATGCCTTTACATTTATATACACTAAACTCATTATAATTTGACAAATAATAGCTTTGCAATTTTGTTCATTCTTTATGGGATGTCGTCTGCTTGGGCAGTATTGGTCCATATAGTGACGTCATTAAAACATCGTTATTTTTCCGGCGAAATCTCTCGTATATCCCAGCTGCTATGGAGGTGGTTGTATTTGTATTTTTATAAATCACCCGATATGCAGTAGACCTAAAACGTGTACAATGGCCATCTGTTAGCTTACCAGTTTCTAGTGATACATTAGTTGACATATTTGGGATTTTCTTTGAATTTCACCTTTAACTCTTATCCTGCCATGAGACTGCTAGCGCGCTATTGTTATAGTGCCATGTGCATGCGAGCGAGCCACCGCTACGCTGCTTCGTTCACGCTAGCGCGCATATGTAATAACAGTTATTATTCATGCCCATTGCACCGTGCTGAGTGCTTTTGCAGCGCTATTGAAAGTACCATCGCGTGCATCAGATTATCGGCTTTGGATTACGCGTCTTTGTATACAACAGTCAGATTGGATTATCTCGAGTAATTCAGCGATTTGTTTTTTGTAAAGATTTAAATAACACGCACTTGAACCAACCTTAAAATTAACTTGGCACACAGGAGATTAGCACTGTGGCACTGGGTGCATTGTATGGGTGGCAGCTTAAGAGTTAAAGGTACTATGTCCCATTTGCAGGCCAAACAAATCAAAAATTTTAAATTCCAACAGCATTTGAAAGACAATACTTTTTGCGAACTTCCCTCAAAACGAAAGGGCTAGATAATGTCTTTTTGTGAGAAAATAACGACCATTAGTTGTCATATCTACATACACGTAAGTGATTGCAATTACCTACATGTACGTAATAGTCTGATTTTCAAACTCTCGTACAGAATGGTCGTACGTTTTGTGTTGCACAAAGATTCAATCAGTTTAATTTTGGCAATACAAGTAGTGGGCTATTGATGTAGACAAATGCTCATGTACCTGTTAGTGTTACAGCTCATTTTATGTACATGTTATTCCAAAGAAAAAACATGTCGGTCAGTCACTCAATAGTGTCTGAAAGTGGAGTCTAGAAAGTAAACAGGTTTTCTTGCATTATTTGAATGCTAAGACACTGCTAACGTTTAAATTTCACAGATAGGATATACACGTACATGACATATTCATATAATTCCTGTAAAATCCTACAGAATTTGATGTTGGCTGCAAAAGTGACATATTATCTTTAAGTACCAAAGGGCATGAGCCTGTTGACTTAGTTTCGAACCTGGGACCTCCACGTTACGAGACCACTGCTGCACTTCATCGTTTATCATTACAAATACCATAAATAGTTTTTATAATACAAATAAAAATGTAAGTACCCTAGATCATTTATGAATTGATATATTAGTTTATTATCAATGATAAACCTGTTAACATAATATTGCATAATGGTCTATTTGGGCTTTGGTTTAAAAAGAAAACAGCACCTAGAGTATCTAGTAGTAGTAGTAGTATACTTTATTGGATAAAATGCTAAGCATAAGGCTAATTTACCACTAGGTTCTTTATCACTAGCCTATACATATAATGTGCTATGAAAATTTACATATTGATATTGAGTATTGAGAATCAGCGGATTTCCCCCCTTTTACTTTTGATTTATATGTGCTGCTGAATGTACATTATACATAATTTGATAAAGAATTTCTATGTCAATCAATTAGTTTTATTGCAAAGCAATTTCACTCTATTTAAAATGTGTTTGCTACAGTGTTAATATTTAGACAGATAAACCTAGACCAACCTATTGACTTTTTCTTGGCCTTCTTCTGCTTGCACTCCTCATCCTCGCTATCACTCTCCTCAACGATCTGTTTCTTTCTTCCACGACGAGGTCGCATGAAATCCGGGGGACTGTCGACCTGTAGTCCTGCATATAAAAGACATCCTATTTATTATGTATTCTTTTCTTTTTTTATACACGTTAGCCTCATTAGTACATAAAATTGCTTTGCAAGAGAGCCCTGTATTACATAATACAATTAAATTACATTGTGAAACAATGGGCAACTGGATAAATAGTAAAAAGTACAATACACAATAAAACAAAGCAAGAGCAAAAATTTAGACTGATAATTATGGAAACAAGTATTATGACTTTCAATCACCATTTACAATTTAGCTATTCTAGAAAAAAAGCCGCAAAGGGTTCAATATTCTAAGAAATCTAAGTTTGAACTTTGATATATCTTTAAATGTTCTCTCATCATCAAGATGATTTGATGTAAAGTTTAAATCAATATTTATTTTATAAAAGAAATATGAAATAAAGTATCTTGGAGCATTCATGAATTGAAGTATATTTGAATGAGCTTTCAAATTAATATTGATTAATTATTAATGATAAACTTGTTAAGTTCAACTTTGTTAGGTGTATATCTAGAATTACTGCAGAGCTCATAACAATTGAGTCAGCTGTAGTCTAGATAAAGTATTCTCAGACGAAGAGTCTACATGGTAGTAAGGCTCGGTGTAAAAATGTCAGAGGAAAAAATGTCAGAGGTAAAAATGTCAGAGGTAAAAATGTCAGAGGTAAAAATGTCAGAGGAAAAATGTCAGAGGTAAAAATGTCAGAGGTAAAAATGTCAGAGGAAAAAATGTCAGAGGTAAAAATGTCAGAGGTAAAAATGTCAGAGGTAAAAATGTCAGAGGTAAAAATGTCAGAGGTAAAAATGTCAGAGGTAAAAATGTCAGAGGTGAAAATGTCAGAGGTGAAAATGTCAGAGGTAAAAATGTCAGAGGTAAAAATGTCAGAGGAAAAAATGTCAGAGGAAAAAATGTCAGAGGAAAAAATGTCAGAGGTATAAATGTAAGAGGTATAAATTAAAAACAAAATCATGTGGCAAGTTTGTTATGGTTACACCCGGGTTATTAGGCTTATCGAAAAAGAACAGCGATGGATATTCTGCAGTTGTTATTTCACCGCTGCTTTATTTTCCACTTTCCCATTTAAATTTATTTACCTTTCGGCCCCCAATGGTGACTTTTTGCCCGATTATTGCTGAAGGAAGACGAGGGGGGAGGGTATTTTTCTTCTGGGGCACGGTGACCCGGCTGCTCTCCCCCTTCCTCTTATATAATGCTTTGCTAATAAATCCTTCCGAACAGTGGTCAATGCCGAGGCAGAGCAGGCAGACTAATGGGACATGGTTTCTACTCCGAGTTTCGCGCCTTGCAAGCAATCATCAGGCAATTGATAGCATTCTTAAACATGATTATCCTACAACCTTGGTACAAATACCCCTAAAATAAGACTTAACTCATATCCTGCCATGAGACTGCTAGCGCGCTATTGTTATATTGCTCTGTGCACAAAGCAGAGTAGCGGTGGCTCGCTAGCATGAACGTGGCATTCGATATGCCACGTTCATGCTAGCGAGCCACCGCTACTCTGCTTTGTGCACGCAAGGGCGCATATGTAATAACAGTCATTGTTCATGCCCATTGCACCGTTCCGAGTGCTTTTGCAGCGCTATTGAAAGTACCATCGCGTGCATCAGATTATCGGCTTTGGATTACGCGTCTTTGTATACAACAGTCAGATTGGATTTTCTCGAGTAATTTAGCGATTTGTTTTTTTGTAAAGATTTAATTCACATGCACTTGAACCAACCTTAAAATTAACTTGGCACACAGGAGATTTGTGGCTGGCACAATAGGGATTAGCACTGTGGCACTGGGTGCATTGTATGGGTGGCAGCTTAAGAGTTAACTAATAAAATACAATTAGAATTACTCATGAGTAATTCTTATTATATTGTATTCAGGTATTGTATTAGTTAAGTCTTATTTTGAGCGTATTTACCAAGGTTGCAGAGGAATCATGTAAGAATGCTTTCTTGTCTGATGATCGCTTGCAAGGCGTGAAACTCGGAGTAGCAACCATGCATGTCCCATTAGTCTACCTTATTCAATATTTATATACCGGTATATTATGCTTTTGTAAAAGCACATGGTACTGGTACACTGAGCAAACTTCTGGGGAAAAAGATTTCTAAAATCGAGAAGTTTGGCCATGTTTTTAACTGCGTGGCAATGACTACTATTATATGTAATTCCAATAAATGCATATTTCCGACAATTCCACTTTCTTGTGGGCTTGGTATTTTGATACTCTGAAACAAAGCAGAAAGCCATGTTATCAATGCTAACCGCACCATCACATTCCCGAAGTGCGCGCGTTGCAATAAAATATTGTCGATTACTATTGCGGTATTAAAGAGTCTGGGAGAAAATCAATAAGCAGCTTTGTTACTCCGATACAAAGCAGAAAGCCGCCGATGTTACATCAATTAAAGAGAAGGTTGAGTTCTGGGGAAAGGTGAACAATAATGTGTGAGCATTTGTTATCATTCTTATTATGCAAGTGTGGAAGAATTAACATCAAAGAAAAAAGTTATTCCCTGAAAATCTATTTCAAATGACTTCATATCCCAGATATGACAAGTAACAGCTTTAAAATGAGGCCCGATTTGTATGCCATATGTTTGTGTAGTCCCATATCAATATCTCTGTGTACAGTGCTTGTTACTTTACCAAGAAAGGGCCAACGATTTTATCATTTTGATGACTCCAAAACCTTGCACTACATACCAATACTTAGATGTTTATGCTAGATGATCAACCTTTTCTGATTGCTTCCACACCGTTTCTTTCACAATGCAATCGCAAGACCAGAACTCAACTTTATCTTTAAATGCCAACCGCACCATCACATTCCAGAGAAGCGCGCGCTTTGCAGAGGTTCGGTTTAAATTACATCGTTATTTATAATTGTCGGAGAGTTTAAAAATGGGATGAGCTTCTGAATCGAGACGGTCTTTTACTTTATGGAGCGGGTTTTTAGTTTTCGGAGCGAGTTTTTACTTTTCGGAGCGACTTCTTGATTTTCTTATTTTTACTCCACTTCTTTTGCCGCCATGAGGTGCTAAAGCTTTAGCAGAGTTCGGGGCGCCCAACCCTTATATGTAACTTTTCGTGATTCCTCGTGATTATATGTAACTATTTGTACTAAATGCACTACTCACTTTAACACTTGACTTTTGTCGAGAACTTTCATTTCTTCGTTTGGACTTTGTTCGTCTCTGGAACGTTACACGCGGATAGGTGCAGGCTGGCACCGGCCAAACCGGTCCGTTTCACAAACATTAACACATCAACCGATTCAAAATATCAACAAATGTTAGACATTCATACATATATGCAAGCCTGATCACACAACAAAATAAATTTCAAAATCTATTTTCCACATTGTATTATCCTCAGGAAATGTACGAAATACAACACACAGCCATTTATAAAATTTACATTATGGAAGAAAGGAATATAATAGACTAGCCCATGCAGTAGCAGTACGTCTCGACATTCAGTGTAATAAAAGTGCTGAGACATGATGACGGCACTCATTTTGTTTTGGTGTACCTCTGACATTTTTACCTCTGACATTTTTTCCTCTGACATTTTTACCTCAGACATTTTTTCCTCTGACATTTTTACCTCTGACATTTTTACGTCTGACATTTTTTCCTCTGACATCTTTACCTCTGACATTTTTACCTCTGACATTTTTTCCTCTGACATTTTTTCCTCTGACATTTTTTCCTCTGACATTTTTACCTCTGACATTTTTTCCTCTGACATTTTTACCTCTGACATTTTTTCCTCTGACATTTTTTCCTCTGACATTTTTACCTCTGACATTTTTTCCTCTGACATTTTTACCTCTGACATTTTTTCCTCTGACATTTTTACCTGGCACCGGTAGTACATGGGGCCCATCTATATTCACTAAAAACAAATCCCACTGCATGCAAAACTCAAAGGCCTGATGTAATGTATTCTTCTAAAATTTAAACCCAAGGCTAGGTTTAAGCTTTTGTTTCAAATCGGGTTTAACAATAGAGGTTAGTCTGATGCCTTTGTTTTCCTAATTTAAATGTAATGTTAGACCCGGGATCAGGGTTTAATCAAACCATATCGATTCAAATCAAATCAAATCAACAACAAAAAAGGAATTACTAGAATATTGGCCGATGAGACTTCAGATCCCTGTGATCTTGTTTCCGATGGATGACTACATACCAACTTCAAGCATCATCTCATAATTTTCTTTGATGTTCTTGAGACGAAGTTTCTCATAGTCACTCGTCTCTGCCCATTCCTTGGCTGTTAAGTAAGCCTGGACGGCTGAATAATCATCAGTTGCTGGGAGAGGCATGATGACAATAGGGTGTTACCTGTGGGAAGGAAAAGGCAGAAAAGAAGTCTAATAACAGTCTTTTGAGTTAGACCAGGGGGGTGTTTCACAGAACTTGTCATCGGTGACAAATGACAATTTTTGTTATAAGCTACTGAAATCCTCGCTTCTGATTGGTTATCAGCAGATTTGTCACTGATTTTAGTCATTTGTCATTGAAAAAAGGCTTTGTGAAACAGGACCCAGGGGAGTGTTTCACAAAGACTAACTATATGGCAGGTCATTCATGCCACTGGTTGCTCTCACCATTATGATCTTTAGATAACAATTTTTCCTTCAATAATGATATCCAAAAATGTAAATTCTGTAGATTTCTGACCTTCATTTGTACCGGTAAGTCAGACGAAGAAGGGCTGTGCACAACAGTGTAATGAGGTACCCGAGTACACTCCCAGGCTCACAAGCGAATACTCGAATATTCGGACGCCATGTTTTTTTATAATTTTTTTGAATTTTTTTGAATTTTTTTATTTTTTTATTTTTTTATTTTTTTTATTTTTTTGCCACTACCATACCACTCGGCAGTTTCCCAGGTCCCTCGCCGAAAACGCATGCAATTTTACTTTGAGTTGCAGTTGAAGGCGCCGATTTAATAAGAATAATAAGAGTAAACAATGCTGTTTCAAAAACCAAAGATGGCAGAATAATCCATTGTCCTCAGAGTCCAAACAGAAATCCGGACATTTGGTCCCAGTTTCTGAAAGGTGAGTTTGACGGTGCTCGAGTTGGGAAACATTTTTACCGACGGTACCATGCCAGCGGCCGCTGCTCTCCCTGGCACGGGTAAGCGTGGGCCTGGACATTTTATTTTTTATGCGGCCGAATATTCGGGTACCAGAAATCGTACCCGAGTAGTTGTCAACCGTGCGGGTACTTGAGCATTCGACTACCCGTCGCCAGTGGCGGATCCAGGGGGGGGGGGGCCCGTGCCCCCCCCCCTTGAGAAAAAAATCATGTAAAATCACGTGATTTTTACCTTTTTTTGGGTTGGGCCCCCCCCCTCCCCTGGCGCTCAAGGGGGGGGGGGGGGGGGGGTGCAAATTGAAAAATTTTCGAGGACCAAAAAAAATAAAAAATGTGCTCACTACTCCCCGCCCCCCCCCCCCCCCCCCCCCCCCCCCCACTGAGCGACTTTTCGGTCGGCGCGATTTTCAAATTTTCGGGAGCAAAAAAAAAAAAAAAAAAAATTGTGCTCACTACCCCCCCCCCCCCCCCCCCCCCACTGAGCGACTTTTCGGGCGGCGCGATTTTCGGGAGCAAACAAAAATGAAGGAAGTTGGGCCCCCTCCCCTAAGAAATCCTGGATCCGCGCCTGCCCGTCGCAGCCTTAGTCGAAGGCAAGTAGATGCTATTCAATATAAAATAAGCTTAAAACCGCCCGCTCGCTAAAAATGAAATTGACATCGCCTTAACTATAAATGTGCCCGACACGTCCCGCAGCAAGAAAACTCCGTTAGATACTCATTATTGTGAAAAGTTTATCTATTACTTAAAAGCTTCTGCACCTGGTCCCCCCCCCCCCCCCCAAAAAAAAAAGGATTGCGTCTTTCGCAAAGGTTTATCACTTCTTTTTCTTCCATCAGTGTCTACTGATCGGGGAAAATGCATCTCCCTTCTCAAAATGCTGGCTACGTCCCTGAATAACAACAATAAAACAAAAACAAAAAATAACCCATGAAAGAAATATTGTCGGCGGAGCAAATTGTCGGCGGAGCAAGTAATTGTAGGCGGAGCTGAGCAACTGTCGGCGGGATGTCGGCGGAGCACCTGTCGCCGCTTGTCGCGGAGCAATTGTCGCTTTTTGCGGAGCATTTGTCACCAGAGTAATCGTCGCCGGAGCATGTGTCGGGTTACCGTTAATATGACTCTATGCTTTGCTGTAGGCCTAGTGTGCAGTAGACCTATATGTCGTGCACACAAAGCTGCATTACTATCCTGGCTGTGTATTAAAAGATTCTCAACATTAATTTCAAACACCACTGTACAAAACTCAACTAATTTCACTAAAAATAGGCATTATGCTCTTTAGTGACACCTAAATAACAGTAAAATACAACTTTTTAACTTACCGATGTTAAAAAGAATAATTTAAACATTGTCATTGTAAGTCTAGACTCTGTCAAACTTGCCGATCAGCCACATCGTGTTCATTGTTTTTGCGTGCATCTGTGTTTTGTGTAGACCTATGTATTGACTATTCGTGTGTGCCAATTATTAGCACGTTTGCAGCGCTAGAGTCTAGATGTCGTGCAGATTTTTAGATAATTTAGTTGTACAAGTCTGCATGGTACGAATCTTAGGATTAAATCATGCTTACAGTTACAGAATTCAGATCTTCGAGTTAACTCACCTGAATGAACTGAAGAAATAATGGGCTATTTGAAGCGATGATGATGAACGGTGTGGCCGTGTTGAGATTAGCAGTAGTCTGCCCGTCGCGCGCGTGGCATGCATGATGTTTACTTCGAGAGCCCAGGGTTCAGGTCATAGGTCAGCCATTTAATTATCGTTTGTTGTGTGATCCAGCAGGTCTTTATCTCTTAACAACACCATCCAGTTGTTAGAGGAAGAGAATCTAGCGCTCTTAATAATTAAAGACTATGTACTGTGTTGAGAATGCATGATTTTGGTGGCAATTAAAGTGATGAATGCACCCCCTTTCTCTCATGCACGTGCATGCATATTCTTACGGCCCCTTTCTCCTATATATCTATTTAATTCCTCTTATATTTTCTTACCATCGTTGTTGTTATTAACCATGAACCACCCTCCCCCCCCCCCCTATTCCGTCACATTATGCATCCGAATATGCATTTTCGATTTGAGCGATTTTTAAATTTTTTTTTTACTGCCCAGGTCGAAATCCCAATAGGATCCGATGGCCTATTGGACCATCAGAAACCATTAGAGCTATAATTGCAGTGTCTATTGGTTTCAATAGGGAAAGTGAAATATTGGACCCACAGAAACCAATAGAAAATATCTATTGGACCAACACCAACCCACAGACAAAAATGCTGATGGACCATTAACAGAATAAAACTTCTATTGCATGGACCAACATAATTATGGGTTTCTGTTGGTCAATTAGATATTTTTTATAGCCGGGTTCCTGTTGGTCCATTAGAGATCTTTCTATGGGTTTCTAATAGTCGCATATTCTGAATTCCCTATTGAAACCAATAGGCCTATCGGGTTTTAATGGTTCAATAGTCCATTGGTTTCTATTGGTAAATCAATTGGCAAATTGGCAAATCAATCGATTTTAGCAACTGTCCACCAATCCACCTAAAAAGGGTTATTCTAATCTCAACTGCATTAACTCCATTACCGAAAGATCACTTGAAGTGAGTTTAAGAATATCCTTTATTTAACCAGGGAGGTATAAGTGACACATCCCTGATTTAACTAAAGGATTGTACTACTCTATATAATAAACATACATGATGTTTCTTGGTTATAATCAATATATCTATCTCAAACGTATTATTGTAACATGAACAGACAAATAATCTATTGATCATTAATTGCCGAAAGAAAATAAAAATCACGCATGGCTCTGATCAAGGGCACAAAAGTGTTACAATAATTATGAGGTGAATTTTAAAAGTCAATTATAGACTGTGGCAACATTATTTTTGTAATCTGCAAGCATTATGCAACACATAGCTAAAAAATCAGACCTTAACAAATTGCCGTTAGACGGCAATCAGTAGCCAAATATCACATCATCAAAAATGTTACGTACATAACTCGGTGTCCACTTCATGCTGATATTTCTCTTATGATTTAATATTTTTTCTGACAAAGTACATTAGATGTTAAAACATACCTTAAACAAAACTTAAAACCATTGCCATATCAACTTTTTTCAATTTAGTTATTAGAATATGACCAAAGCAAATGTGGACACCGAGTTGTCTTATTCTCTAGATGCTTTCTCTTTGCCTTATTGTCAGATATGGTTTTGCATTAGTCTAATAACGACTTCAATTGAAGGAATGATGTGTTTCCTGAATGAAACATAATTTGCAATGTGTAAATAGTCTGTAAACTATACTATTTCAGGGCTGAAATGTAAGATTTCTGTACTTAATCGTACATAACTGTGGACACCAAAAGTAAGTAGTTTTACATTCAAATTATAACTTCTTGTTCCTTAAATTCAATAAATGTTTTTTTAAATGAAAATGCAGAAGGGTGCAATTCATGCTGAAAGAAATAAATTGATTCATTTATGATAATTTATTTCAAATTTTGATTGGTAGTAACGTACATAACTCATTGTCTTTTCATAACGGTGTCTTGGTTATGTACATGACATGAAAAAGCTCAAACTGCAATATTTTGTAATATTCTTCTCACCAAATCATGCAGACGTGTGTATGTCTTATACATTGTTTACTACCTTACCATAACAAATTACTAAATATAGGTGGTCTTATTGATGGTGTACGCGTACATAACTCGTCACGTACATAACTCGGTGTCCATTCATTGTTGATTAAATCACACATACAAGTTAAAATGGGGAATCCAATGTTATCAGTGCTCTTCATTCACCTATATACACCATTGCATTATCATTTTGAAAGAATACAATATGTTTTTGTATAGATTCTGTTGCATGGTATGTACATAACTGCAGGACACCAAATATTTTTCCATTTATAGAAATCTGAATATTTTTAAAACCATGACCCAGAATGAAATGATCTAGTTGGAAATCAAAGATAAAGTGAAACTAAACATTATAACATTGCAAGCTTGTAAATGAATCGATTATTATTTTATACACCATTCTTCAGCTAGTAAGATTTGAAATTTGCAGGACACCAAAGTTATGTAGGCCTACATATCACACAAATTGTATCACGTGTAAATGGAATAAGAAAGTAAAAATATATTAATAGGAATTAACTCAACAGAAATGTTAATTATTACATAGATTCTACATCAAGATTTAAACAAATCACAAGTTTTGCATCCCATTAGTAAAAAATATGGTAACCAATTAGTGCATGTTTTGAATGCAACATTAAAAGTGCTGACAGTCCTTTTTTCATCATAAAATTGCTCTAAAATCTTTATTTTGAACTCAATGAAGCTGAAAACTTGTTTGGAGCTTCCACCAATGGTACTTTCTAATATAAAAATGCTAATTTGTGTCTGGGTCTCATGGTTTTGGATAATTGAACAATTTCCAAGTGTTCAATCTAAGTGTACCCTTGATCTGAGCCATGCACATATTATGTGCATTGTCATACGTTACTTAACAAATATTATTATGATAAATGCATTTTCTGTGAAAACGTGTAAAGTAATCATGAAAATGCATGAGATAGATTTAACTGTTAATAATAATAATAATAATAATAATAAATTGATATAGCGCAGCTTTTATACAAAATATATTTAGCTGCGCTGGTGTAGAGCTCCTTTTTACTAAATTCTACAAAATAAGATCTCTCAATTGAACAAATAAGTTTTTTAATTGGATTTGGAAACATTGAGAGATGGAGTGCTTCATATTTCTATTGGCAAGCTATTCCATAGTTTGGGGGCAGCAATATCAAGGCACGGTATACCCGAGAGTTACTTTAGTTTTGCCATGGGGAATCTGAAACAATAATTTATCTGTGGAACTGCGCAGCTGTTGGTTTCTATGGTTTCTATGTTTCTTAATTCTATTGGTCATATTGGTTTCTATTGGTCCCATTGGGTTCTATTGGTCTCATTGGTTTTCTATTGGTCCTATTGATCCTTTCGGTCCATTGGTTTCTATTGGTCGTATTGGTTTCTATGGCTATATTGGTTTATATTGATCCTATCGGTCCTATTGGTTTCTATTGGTCTTATTGTTTTCTATTGGTCCTATTGGTTTCTATTGGTCATATTGGTTTCTATTTCTATTGGGTGCTATTGGTTTCTATTGGATTATGATGGTTTGAATGGTCTCTATTGGATTCAATTATATGGGTCCAACAGAAACCAATATAATTTTTCTAATGGTCTCTATTGGTCTCTATGAGATTTTCTTTAAGGGGGGGGGGGGGGGCCTCTCCATCCCGCCCAGTCCCAATGCTCCACCTATAGCTGATAGACCTAGCTGGGACCCGAATTAAAAAGAGTTGTTTGCAGTCTATATACAGTGTGAGTCAAAAAAAAGTTTACACCTTAATCATCTATGAACAGTAATCTATTATACATCTTATAAAAGAGTGTTTCATCCCAAATCATTTGGTATCATTTTTGTGTGGTATGTGTTCACGCTTGGATGAACAGGAGGCATTGTTTGAAAAATCGCACCCCAACCCCCCCCATGAGCGCGAGGGGGGGGGGGGGGAACCCATCTCCAAAAAAAGGTTAAATTAACGTGTTTTTACACGTTTTTTTCCCTGGGGGGAGGGGGTAAGCCCTTAACCCCCCCCCCCCCCTACCCCCGTAGATCAATTCACCCCGGCTCCCTCACGCTTCCGACTCTTGTGTGCCTCTCTCTCTCTCTCTCCCTCTCTCTCCTTCACCCTTCCTTCTTTACTCATGGCCACAAGTCATGTTCTACAATGTCACTTCTTTTTTTCATTTCCAGGAACGTTTTATTATAATTATTGAGCCTTTGTTCCAGTGACAAAACAAGCAAACACATTAACTTGATGTTCATCAAATTTAATAAAAGTCGTCTTCAAAAACAACTGGTGAACATTCAATGAATCTTCAATATGAAAAACAGCACATAAAAAACATAAGTTAAACATTTCAATAACCAACACAAATTTTTAACATTTCAATAACCAACACAAATTCGTGGCCGCGTTCTACTATAACATTTCTATTAGATTTAAGTTTTAAACTAATTTTGGGGACGGAAAGCAGTTCAAATAAAAAACAAATCTTTAAATGCGAATAATTCGAAAAGTAGTTTCGAAAAGTCGCTTGCACACTAACGCCGTTCTGCAACCTGGGCGACGCGTTAAACATTTTATTTGTCATAACTCTCTCACATAGTACTATGGATATCTTTATCTCCCTCAAACACTATGGATATCTATTTATTGACAAGAAAAATCAAACGTAATATACGTACAAGAGAAAACCCAAGCGTACTGCTACAAGAGAAAACCAAGCGTAAAACTGCTACGAGAGAAAAACCAAGAGTAAAACTGCTAAAAGAGAAAACCAAGGGTAAAACGTCTACAAGAGTAAACCAAGCGTAAATTCTGCTATAAGAGAAATAAATTGAAACACTAACAAGCTTGTTGGTTTCTTGTTAGAATTTTAAGAATGTGCAGCTGTTAATATGCAACATTATCAACATACCAACTTCTTTCAGTCATATAGTACATGTTATGTAAGCATACATTATTTGTACTGTACTTTATTGAATAGAACAATTTCTTGAAGGGACTTTGTAACATTGTTCAGTTGAGAGAAAATGGTGCTAATAAGGTAGTGACTTCAATGCTAGATGTACAATTAAAGATAATCTGAAAGTATGAGTGAAAACCGAACATTATTAATGATAAAATTAGGAAAAACTAATCTGATCGATTCCTTAATTCTCCCGACTCTATTGTTACAATTTAATTACATTTTAAGTGAATGTAAATCGTCACAAAGCAATGAATTGGCTCTATATACCATTCCAGACATGTAAGTGTTGAAAGTTTTTAAAAGCCTGTCTCGATCATGTCTAAATTTCATGGAACAATGGATGGGAAAATTCAAAGAATGGTTGGGAGAATTTATTGTTAATCACTGTTAGATGGTGTTGCACAATGACGCCTTCAAAGAAAACCATAAATATCTTTGTGGTTTGAGAATTTTCTCCGGATTTTTTGGCTGTTACTGGGTAAGTAAAGTAGAAGGAGTAACATTTCATACAAAATGTACACAGTTTTTTAATCAACCCTCAACAATGTTACCGCGAGTCACTTTAATGTAACCAAGTTAATAATTAAAGATAAAGGTGAGTTCTGGTCATCCGATTGCATTGTGAAAGAAAAGGTGTGGCATGGATCAGAAAAAGTTGATCATGTAGCATGTAAGTATTGGTGTGAATAGCTGTAAATTTCTGGAGTACGTCATCAAAATCATAATAAATTTGGCCCGGTCGTGGTAAAGTAACAAGCACTGTTCACATAAAGATGTATATGGGACTACTCAAATGGTGTCGGGGCTACTAGCTAACCTTGATTTCCTAATCTTTCTATGCATGCTCATTACTCAGCCAGTATACATTTTCTACCAAAATTGTTTATAAAATGACATTTATTTGTAGTCTTGAACATTCAGTGTAAGTTTCGTTCAATTCTCCATTTTCTTTTTGTTGTTGCAGAACTCACCTTTATCTTTAAAGGTAATACAAAGTTTTGGGAAATTTGAAAATTGGGTGGAAAGTTTACAATTTTGATATATTTGGATGCCCATGTAGATGTATTATAAGCACAAGAAAAATTAGCCCCTAAAACACTTCTCCTTTCGAGAAAAATTGAATATAAAAATTTACCGGTGCTCCCGGTAAGTTTTGATGAATTTCAAATAGCGCCTACGGCCATATATGTAGTTGTGATATATAATTTCTAAACGGGAATAGCTAATTGGTCGATTTTAGTCATGAGAAAATTGTTTCAGGCTTAATTAATATCTTGACCTTGAGAGGGAGCTATATAACATAAAGATTTCATAACTTTCGACTCGATTTTAACCGCAACAACGATCCCTGAATATGTCCATTTGAACCAAATTCATGACCCCATCCCAAAACTTTGTATCATTACCTTTAAGTGCCTTAATATGAATTATTTCATTCACCCGTTACAAATAATTGTAATTCAGAGGTCAGCATTCAAATTGCATATATTACGTGTTGTCAGGTAGGGCCAGCTATAATTTGTTATCCTAATCCTACCTAGCAACAACTTATGTATGCAATTAGAATTTTGACTATTGAGATACATTTAATCCTGATTTGGTTACACGAATCTCAAGTCCGTACAATTGAGCACATACATATACATACCGTAAACAACTGGGTTATTCATATAATCTGAATAAAGTTATATCAATCTATTCAGTATAAATAACCCTACGAATTTCATTTTAAATATACAATAACGATATTCATTTTGTTTATAGGCAGAGGTCATTTTTCTTTGTAAATTTTATAACCAGAATTTATTTCAACCTCGTAAGGCAAATTACTGCTTCTAAGTTATTCATTTACATTTGATTTGTTTAACAATTTTAATAAGTAACGTTTCATCCTTTTTCTTCTTCATTGGAAGCCTTCCCATTTTTTCTCGATTGATTCTGCATTTCATTTGCTTTATGGTTGTACTTTACTCAAGTTTATTCAAGATTCTTATTGCTCTGGGAGAATTTTCCTTAATATTTCTTTTTGTGTTTCCTTAAATTTGATGAATCACCATATGCCTTACCACATTGATCACATATAAATGGCTTCTCACCCGTATGCATCGTTTATGTTTTGTGAGATCACTAGCTTGATTAAATGCCTTACCACATTGATCACATACATAGGGCTTCTCACCTGTATGGATGCGTTTATGTTTTGTGAGATAGCCAGCTTGATTACATGCCTTATCACATTGATCACATACATAGGGCTTCTCACCTGTATGGATGCGCTTATGTTTTGTGAGATTACCTATTTGATTAAATGCCTTACCACATTGATCACATACAAAGGGCTTCTCACCTGTATGGATGCGTTTATGTTTTATGAGATTAGGTTCATGATTAAATGCCTAATGACCACATTGATCACATACATAGGGCTTCTCACCTGTATGGATGCGTTTATGTGTTGTGAGATAGCCAGCTTGATTAAATGCCTGACCACATTGATCACATACATAGGGCTTCTCACCTGTATGGATGCGTTTATGTCTTGTGAGATTACTGGCTTGATTAAATGCCTCACCACATTGATCACATACACAGGGCTTCTCACCTGTATGGATTCGTTCATGTGCTGTGAGAACATGTTTGTGATTAAATGCCTTACCACATTAATCACATACATAGGGCTTCTCACCTATATGGATGCGTTTATGTATTGTGAGATAACCGGCTTGATTAAATGCCTTGCCACATTGATCACATACATGGGGCTTCTCACCTGTATGGATGCGTTTATGTCTTGTGAGATTACTGGCTTGATTAAATGCCTCACCACATTGATCACATACACAGGGCTTCTCACCTGTATGGATTCGTTCATGTGCTGTGAGAACATGTTTGTGATTAAATGCCTTACCACATTGATCACATACATAGGGCTTCTCACCTGTATGGATGCGTTTATGTCTTGTGAGATTACTGGCTTGATTAAATGCCTCACCACATTGATCACATACACAGGGCTTCTCACCTGTATGGATGCGTTTATGTTTTGTGAGATCACCAGCTTGATTAAATGCCTTACCACATTGATCACATACATAGGGCTTCTCACCTATATGGATGCGTTTATGTTTTGTGAGATAGCCAGCTCGATTAAATGCCTTGCCACATTGATCACATACATAGGGCTTCTCACCTGTATGAATGCGCTTATGTTTCTTGAGACCACTAGCTTGATTACATGCCTTACCACATTGACCACAAACATAGGGCTTCTCACCCGTATGGATGCGTTTATGTGTTGTGAGATGAGGTTCTTGATTAAATGCCTTACCACATTGATCACATACATAGGGCTTCTCACCTGTATGGATGCGTTTATGTGATGTGAGATTACTTATTTGATTAAATGCCTTACCACATTGATCACATACATAGGGCTTCTCACCTGTATGAATGCGCTTATGTTTCTTGAGACCACTAGCTTGATTACATGCCTTACCACATTGACCACAAACATAGGGCTTCTCACCCGTATGGATGCGTTTATGTGTTGTGAGATGAGGTTCTTGATTAAATGCCTTACCACATTGATCACATACATAGGGCTTCTCACCTGTATGGATGCGTTTATGTGATGTGAGATTACTTATTTGATTAAATGCCTTACCACATTGATCACATACATAGGGCTTCTCACCTGTATGGATGCGTTTATGTGTTGTGAGATCACCAGCTTGATAAAATGCCCTACCACACTGATCACATACATAGGGCTTCTCACCTGTATGGATGCGTTCATGTCTTGTGAGATCACTAGCGTGATTAAATGCCTTACTACATTGATCACAAACATGGGGTTTTTCCCTGTTTTGCATAATTCTTGATTTACTACATCTGATTTCTCCTTTAATAAACTGTAGAATGTCTTCCTTTGATGCATCTGCCTTTGGGACAATACCATAGTGTCCATGCTTGTACTTGAGATGCCTTGCTAAAAGAAGCGGAAAGGCATAGAGTGTTCCACAGTCCCCACATCTATAGAGTGCAGAATCTATTGAGAATGACAAACAGGTTCACATTGTTATAATTATTTTAATGAAATCATCTTCATCAGATTCAGAGTTATGTAGTTCTTACATGTGTTGGGATTATATATAATTTATTTTGAATGAGGCTGGAAACAACAACAAGAAAACGATAACGTCTTTTTATAAACTCTTTCATTCAAAATATCTTAGATCACAATATAACATTATGACCAACACAATGCCATTTATAACCAAACTATTCTATTTATAATATCTTAGATCACAATATAACATAGCTTATGACCATCGTGTATCAATGTTCTATAATCAATGACTGTGCTTGAATATTGTCAACGTCTCAACGGTATCATAATTGATTACATGAAACATATCAAAAGGCAAAACATTATTTGAATTCAACAAAACCAAAAAGGGATTGGTATATGATATTAGGGACACTGATTTTCTGTTTAAAAAAATTGCCTTTTCCATTTCAGAAAATCTGGATTTCCGTTTCAGATGGGCTGAAAAACGGAAATTCAGTTTTGCCAAAGACTTTGTACACATGAAAAAACTAAATTTGAACTATAACATGAACTTGTAGGGTACAAATGTTCTATTAAAGCCGCCACCTTTGACAAGCCACTGATAACCACTCAAAAACATACGTACGGGACTGGATAAACTTGATGCAAATACTAGTGAAAATATAGACCCCTAGTAGTCTAGGGTGTCTGAACGATTTTTCAATTTTCAATTTGGGATCATTTTTCACCATTTTTGTTGGATATTGGAATAAAAAGTGTACCGTAATCAGAATAATACCTTTCAAATTTCAAGACTCACCGATTTTTTTATCAAAGATACAGCCCCTCAAAAAACTGTGCAATATTTATAGCATTTTGGTCAGAATGGACAAAAAAAAGTGGTTCATGCAGAGTTATAATTTCTGCTCAAATTCTGCACAGCACGATATGCAAAGCGTGGAGTAGGGTATTTTCAAACTGTTGGGGCTAGTGATCCCTTGGGACTAGAGAAAAAAAATAAGTGCATGGATATATACTTTACAGCTGGCCCAACTTATCCCTCGGGGGAGCACTTCGTGAAATATTCGAGTTACCATGGAAACAATGTTTAAATGTAAAGACCAGTATTGGAAACGCCCCAATTTCAAAAAATGAAATGGAAGCTTTTATTACCAATCATGTGAAAGAATATGTTTTGAATATTACATGACGATAACAATTTTGACGGGAAACGGCCGCCTACTAATTGATATATTTGGTAAATTAGTATATCTCTTGCCTGTTGAGAGATACACATGCATGTGTCGCGGACGTGTGTGTAGTCCAATATAAATCTTTCTGTGTACAGTGCTTCTAACTTCATGAAGACTTGGCCAAATTTCTTATAATTTTGATGATTCCAGAACCTTGCAGTACATCTATGCTAGATGATCAACCTTTTCTGATCGATTTCACAACGTTTCTTTCACTATGCAATTGCATGATGACCATAACTGGTCTTTAGCTTTAAACCGCTGTTTTGAGCGAGATATTTTTTGGAATTATAGGGGTGGCCCCCTATGGGGAATATGGTGAAAAACCTGCGCTTTCATATGACACCTCACTTATTGAGTATCACCTTCAGGATCACGAGCGGTATTGGTTTGAACCTCATTTTGGTAATAAAAACATCGACCAATTTAGCATGAGCGCGCAATGCACATGGACTGCATAGGGATGTGTGCAATCTCTATGGGAAGGATTTTAGCACACAAAACTGAGTGCACGATCAGACACCCTACCCCTAGGGTCTAGGCTAGACCTACGAAAAATTGTCAAATGTCTAGATTCACCAACTTCAAACTTAGACAAGCAGACTAAAGTTAGAGGAATGTGTCAGAACACGACATATTCCTGACGGAACGATACAGTATTATCGACGTCGACGAAAACATTTCAGTCTTGGCTGTCGTGTCACCGATCCGCGATCGATCTATTTTAGGCGCACATGCCAGCCCCTTTTTCGAACTGTACAACAGCGTGTGCGTACAATATCGCCGCACTTAGCGCCCGCTGCTGGCGTGTGTGTGCCTAGTATTATGTCTACGTAATACTAGCATCGAATTTCAAGTACTAGGCGCACACGCCAGTGCCCCGAACGATCTCTATTGGTCCAGCGAAACAAAATGGCAGCGCCCTGTCTCCTAGAATCTGATGAATATTGCTAAATATTCGAAATTATTAACCATGATTTTAGGCCCGATATTTTTTCACTGCATAATGAATCACAAAAATAGTGCAAGTTGTACGATTTTTGAGGCAAAAGGGGTTTTCCGCGACATTCCGTTCGAAATTGCATGTTCCGTTTAAAATGGTGAATTCCCTCCGTTTTCCGTGATCGTGGAAAATCAGTGTCCCTATATATGATTGATGTTACATGGTTCATTAGAATACAAATTTGTTACAGAGCTGTAAGCTAACCATCAGGAACATGTTCTTCTTTGTAAGACTTGCGGCTCACTGCTCTCTTCGGGTATCTAGATTGTCTTGGGGATGGTTTGGGTTTCTCCTTTCTCCTGTCTGAAATAAAAATATGCACAAATTGATTTAGTTTATTCCCAATATATCTATTATTTATTTTATTTTGTTGTTGCTAACTGCCAGCCCTGGCATGAATCCGTCTGTCCTATAACTTCACATATTATTTTGTCTGTCATCCCGATCCAGATCCATTATGGCCCACCCAGCCCCCTCTATCCAGATCCATTATGGCCCACCCTGCCCCCTCTATTCAGATCCTTTATGGCCCACCCGGCCCCCTCTATCCAGATCCATTATGGCCCACCCGGCTCCCTCTATCCAGATCCATTATGGCCCACCCTGCCCCCTCTATTCAGATCCTTTATGGCCCACCCGGCCCCCTCTATCCAGATCCATTATGGCCCACCCTGCCCCCTCTATTCAGATCCTTTATGGCCCACCCGCCCCCTCTATCCAGATCCATTATGGCCCACCCGGCCCCCTCTATCCAGATCCATTATGGCCCACCCAGCCCCCTCTATCCAGATCCATTATGGCCCACCCTGCCCCCTCTATTCAGATCCTTTATGGCCCACCCGGCCCCCTCTATCCAGATCCATTATGGCCCACCCGGCTCCCTCTATCCAGATCGATTATGGCCCACCCTGCCCCCTCTATTCAGATCCTTTATGGCCCACCCGGCCCCCTCTATCCAGATCCATTATGGCCCACCCTGCCCCCTCTATTCAGATCCTTTATGGCCCACCCGGCCCCCTCTATCCAGATCCATTATGGCCCACCCGGCCCCCTCTATCCAGATCCATTATGGCCTACCCAGCCCCCTCTATCCAGATCCATTATGGCCCACCCTGCCCCCTCTATTCAGCTCCTTTATGGCCCATCCGGCCCCCTCTATCCAGATCCTTTATTGCCCACCCGGCCCCCTCTATCTAGATCCATTATGGCCCACCCGGCCCCCTTTGCCATTTTCCTGATTGTTGGGGAACACGTAATGATGCATGATGCCCCGCCAGTTTGTGACTATTTTTATTTTGAGTCTTGCGCATCCTTTAAATCAATTTTTTTGAAAAACTGACCTACCGTTACAAAGTCATGTAATCTTTTGTCTTGTCAGCTCCAACATTGCTAATTTTCGTGATTTTTTATAGAAAACATGTATAAATATCATTAACCCTATAAAGAGATAAAACAATGGTTATTTGGTCTTGTTTATAGTTTGAGGTGACTTTTCTCTTTCTCTCTATTTTTCTCCTGATTTATAAATGCAATGCTGAATGTACATTATACATAATTTGATACGGAATTTCTATGTCAATCAATTAGTTTTATACAAAGCAATTTCACTCTGTTTAAAATGTGTTTGCTACAGTGTTAATATTTAGACGGATAAACCTAGACCAACCTCTTGACTTTTTCTTGGCCTTCTTCTGCTTCCACTCCTCATCCTCGCTATCACTCTCCTCTACGATCTGTTTCTTTCTTACACGACGAGGTCGCATGAACTCCGAGGGACTGACCTGTAGGCCTGCGTTAAAACGATATGTTTGAAATTTGGTTTATTCTTGAATGGTGGTGGTGGTGTTAGTATTAGTAGTATACTTTATTGGATAAAATGCTTAGCATTAGGCTAATCTACCACTAGGTTCTTTTTACCACTATGTCTATACATATATAATGTGCTATGTAGGCACGCAGGAAGCAGTTTGAGATTGGGGGGGGGGGGGCAAACATTCCAGGGGGCTCACCTTAAAGGGGCAGTGACGTACCGAGCAAAACGTTTGGAAGGGGGGGGGGCAGAAGAAAAATCTGCATCACCACCACTCTTACACGTTACATGCAGGCCCCACGGAACGTTTTTCAAAGTAAAATATTAACGATCAGGTAGAGCGTAAATTGGCGTGGGGTCCTGGGCCTGAGCCCCGGTAGGGGTCCAGGGAGCAGAGCCCCCGAAAGCTCTAGGGTTTTAGGCGTTTAATTACGGTCAGATGAGCATACAAGGGGACCGCCTTAGGGCCCTTGGTGGGCTCCAGGGGGCAGAGCCGCCGAAAGCTCGGGGGTTTTAGGTATTTAATTACGGTCAGATGAGCATACAAGGGGAACGCCTTAGGGCCCTTGGTGGGGTCCGGGGCAGAGCCCCCGTAGGCTCTTGGGTTTTAGGCATTTAATTACGGTCAGATAAGCATATTTTGATACCTCATTTGTGACATTGGCAGGTCACTTGTTTTTTTTTTCTCTCTCTTTCTTTCTTTGTCTCTGTTACAAACTTTTTCAAAAAGTGAGGGGGTCTCAAGCCCCCAAGCCCGGCCGTTCTGCAGACCCTGACATAAAGGCTTCTAAATAAGCATATTTTTCGCCCGACTGTAAACTTGGGAAATTCTAATTTTCCAACAAACTCATAAAAAGGTGCGACTTACAATTTTTTTTTAGAAAAATACCGGAAAATCATGTCATTTCAGCAACATTTGTAAATCACTGGTATCTATCAATATTATAAAAACCTCCATTGATAAATATAGGTAGCATACGCAATGTTTAGGAAATTTAATTCCTGTTAACTTTCATTTTCTTTGAATAGAATTGTATACGTCATTTAATTCAGGTTCTTATTATTGTTTAGTTCTTTTGGGTTAAAAATACAAACCCTCTTTACCAGGACCCTTTTTTTTTTTTTGAGGGGGGCGTTTTTGGGGGGCAAATTTGCATTTTGCCCCCCACTTTCGGCGCATATGGTGCTATGAACATTTACATATTAATATTGAGAATCAGCAGACTTTTTCTCTTTCTCTCTATTCTTCTCCTGATTTATAAATGCAATGCTGAATGTACATATACATTATAATTTGATAAAGAATTTCTATGTCAATCAATTAGTTTTATACAAGGCAATTTCACTCTGTTTAAAATGTGTTTGCTACAGTGTTAATATTTAGACAGATAAACCTAGACCAACCTCTTGACTTTTTCTTGGCCTTCTTCTGCTTCCACTCCTCATCCTCGCTATCACTCTCCTCTACGATCTGTTTCTTTCTTCCACGACGAGGTCGCATGAAATCCGGGGGACTGTCGATCTGTAGTCCTGCATATAAAAGACATCTTATTTATTATTCATTCTGTTTTTTTATACATGGTCTCTTCAGTACATCAAATTGCTTTGCAAGAGAGCCCTGTATTACATAATACAATTAAATTACATTGTGAAACAATGGGCAACTGGATAAATAGTAAAAAGTACAATACACAATAAAACAAAGCAAGAGCAAAAATATAGACTGATAATTATGGAAGCAAGTATTATGACTTTCAATCACCATTTACAATTTAGCTATTCTAGATAAAAAGCCGCAAAGGGTTCAATATTCTAAGAAATCTAAGTTTTGAACTTTGATATATCTTTAAATGTTCTCTCATCATCAAGATGATTTGATGTAAAGTTTAAATCAATAGTAATTTTATAAAAGAAATATAAAATAAAGTATCTTGGAGCATTTATGAATGGAAGTATATTTGAATGAGCTTTCAAATTAATATTGATTAATTATTAATGATAAACTTGTTAAGTTCAAATTGCATAGTTGTCGATTACACTTAGTTGTAAAAAGAAAGTAACCAGACCTAGAAATACAAATCTGAAATTGAGGTTTACATTTTAAATATATAGATTCAAACTCTAGATACATTTTAGGTCCAGTGCTATATCCGGTCTAACTTTGTTAGGTGTAGATCTAGAATTACTGCAGAGCTCATAACAATTGAGTCAGCTGTAGTCTAGATAAAGTATTCTCAGACGAAGAGTCTACATGGTAGTACATGGGGCCCATCTATATTCACTCAAAGCAAATCCCACTGCATGCAAAACTCAAAGGCCTGATGTAATGTATTCTTCTAAAATTTAACCCAAGGCTGGGTTTAAGCTTTCGTTTGAAATCGGGTCAGTCTGATGCCTGTTTGCCTAATTTAAATGCAATCTTAGACCCGGGATCAGGGTTTAATCGAACCATATCGATTCAAATCAAATCAAATCAAATCAACAAAAAGGAATTAGTAGAATATTGGCTGAAGAGAATTTAGATCCTTGTGATCTTGTTTCCGATGGATACATACCAACTTCAATCATCATCTCATAATTTTCTTTGATATTCTTGAGACGAAGTTTCTCATAGTCACTGGTCTCTGCCCATTCCTTGGCTGTGAAGTAAGCCTGGATGGCTGAATAATCATCATTTGCTGGTAGAGGCATGGTGGCAATAGGGTGTTACCTGTGGGAAGGAAAAGGCGGAAAAGAAGTCTAATAATAGTCTTTTGAGTTAGACCAGGGGGTGTTTCACAAAACTTGTCATCTGTGACAAATGACAGTTTTTGTTATAAGCTACTGAAATCCTCGCTTCTGATTGGTTATCAGCAGATTTGTCACCGATTTTAGTCATTTGTCATTGAAAAAGGCTTTGTGAAACAGGACCCAGGGAGTGTTTCACAAAGACTAAAATCGACTTTAAGTTGGACTTAACTATGGCAGGTCATTCATGCCACTGGTTGCTCTCACCATTATGATCTTTAGATAATAATTTTTCCTTTAATAAAGATATTCAAAAATGTAAATTCTGTATATTTGTGACCTTCATTTGTACCGATAAGTCAGACGAAGAAGGGTCGAAGGCAGGTAGATGCTACTCAATGTAAAATAAGCTTAAAACCGCCCGCTCGCTAAAAATGAAATTGACATCGCCTTAAAGATAAACTTGAGTTCTGGTAAAAAAAGAAAATGAATTCTCACAGAATCTTAAACGAAACTTACACTGAATGTTCAAGATTACAAATAAATGTCATGTGCCAAACAATTTTGGAAGAAAATGTATACTGGCTGAGTAATGAGCATAGAAAGATAAGGAAATCAGGGTAGTACTAGCCCCCACACCATTTGTGTTGTCCTATATACATCTTTCTGTGTAAGTGATTGTTATTTTACCAAGACTCTGCCAAATTTATGATGATTTTGATGACTCCAGAACCTTGCATTACACACCATTACTTACATTCTATATGATCAACTTTTCTGATGCATTCCACACCTTTTCTTTCACAATGCAATCGCATTACCAGAACTGAAGTTTAACTTAACTATGAATGTGCCCGACACGTCCCGCAGCAAGAAAACTCTGTTAGATACTCATTATTGTGAAAAGTTTATCTATTACTTAAAAGCTTCTGCACCTGCTCTCTCCCCCCCCCCCCCCCCCCAAAAAAAAAGGATTGCGTCTTTCGCAAAGGTTTATCACTTCTTTTTCTTCCATCAGTGTCTTCTGATCGGGGAATTAAAACGCATCCCCCTTCTCAAAATGGTGGCTACCCCCCTGAATAACAGCAACAAAACAGCAACAAAAAAATAACCCATGAAAGAAATATTGCCGGCGGAGCAAAATGTCGGCGGAGCAATTAATTGTAGGCGGAGCAACTGTCGGCGGGATGGCGGCTGAGCAACTGTGACTGTCGCGGAGCAATTGTCGCTTTTTGCGGAGCATTTGTCACCGGAGTAATCGTCGCCGGAGCATGTGTCGGGTTACTGTTATGACTCTATGCTTTGCTATAGGCCTAGTGTGCAGTAGATCTAGACCTATATATGTCGTGCACACGTAGCTGCATTACTGGCTGTGTATTAAAAGATTCTCAATATTAATTTCAAACACCACTGTACAAAACTCAACTAATTTCACTAAAAATAGGCACTGTGCTCTTTAGTGACACCTAAATAACAGTAAAATACAATTTTTTTAACTTACCGATGTTTAAAAGAATAATTTAAACATTAAAATTGTAAGTCTAGACTCTGTCAAACTTGCCGATCAGCCACATCGTGTTCATTGTTTTTGCGTGCATCTGTGTTTTGTGTAACGTGTAGACCCATGTATTGACTATTCGTGTGTGCAATTGTTTGCAGCGCTAGACTCTAGAGTCTAGATCTAGATGTCGTGCAGATTTTTAGATAACTTAGTTGTACAAGCCTGCATGGTACGTATCTTAGGATTAAATCATGCTTACAGTTACAGAATTCAGATCTTCGAGTTAACTCACCTGAATGAAGAAATAATAGCTATTTGAAGTGATGATGAACGATGCGATGTGGCCGTGTGGAGATTAGCAGTAGTCTGCTCGTCGCGCGCGTGGCATGCATGTTTACTATACGAGAGCCCAGGGTTCAGGTCATAGGTCATATAGGTTGACCAATTAGGTGCGAGGGCTGTGATTTGTGAATAATTAATAGCCATTTAATTATCGTTTGTTGTGAGGTCAGTATTTATCCTAGCCTATAATCTAGGCGGAGTGCCGAGCTTTTTTCTTTGCTGCTAGACTAACCTTAAGCAGAACGTCTGATACGGCGAGACTACGAACCGTGAGTCACGGTTCGTAGTCTCGCCGTATCAGACGTTCTGCTTAAGGTTAGTCTAGCAGCAAAGAAAAAAGCTCGGCACTCCGCCTAGATTATAGGCTATATTTATCCCTGAATGAAGAAATAATAGCTATTTGAAGTGATGATGATGAACGGTGTGGCCGTGTGGAGATTAGCAGTAGTCTCCTCGTCGCGCGCGTGGCATGATGTTTACTTCGCGACTAGAGCTAGCTCAGGTCAAAGGTCGACCAAAGAGGTGCGAGGGCTGTGATTTGTGAATAATTAAGCCATTTAAGTATCGTTTGTTGCGAGGTCGGTATTTATCTCTTAACAACATCATCCAGTTGTTAGAGGAAGTTTAGAATGCATGATTTTGGTATCAAAGTGATGGCATTATATGCACCCCTTTCTCCCTCTGCATGAATTGGCACCGGCCGCCTCTTATGCCTCTTCTAATTCGTACCCCTTAATTTCTCCTTTATCTCTTTCCTCTTATCTTATCATCGTTATTGTGATTAACTATGAACCATCCCCCCCCCCCCCATTCCGTCACTTTATCCTTCCGAATATGCATTTTCGATTTGAGCTATTTCTTTTCTTCTTCTGTGTTTAAAATGTGATGCATGAAATTTTCTTTAAAGGGGGTGGGGGCGGGAGCCCCTCTCCGCCCCCCGCCCAGCCCCGTCTATAGCTGATAGGCCTATAGCTGCATGGACCCGGATTACAAAGTGTTAATCGCGATTGATCCAAACCAATCGCAAGTCCTCCAATCAATCGCAAGTTTGCACCGAGTCTCTATCTACAGATTTTCGATTTGCTATCTATATATCAATAAAATAATCAAATAAGTTGCGATTGATATCAAATCTTTGTAAGACGGGACCCTAGGTCATGCCAGAACACTATACTGAAATTATTGAATTGAAAGAAATAACAAAATATTCCAAAACAATATATATATGTTTCATCTTTATTCAGCGTAATAAACAAAGAAGTATAAACATTTGAACCCAGGTCCATGACACAATGTAGTATACAATACACAACTGTGTCACTGGCAGGGTATACAAGACAAGTACAACATGTACAACATAGGAAACATATAAAGCATATATAGAAAGTGGTTAACAACATAATGGAAAGAGAAGTACGAAGTTGAGATTCCTCAACGGTAATAGGCAATCCGATTCTATCTTTGGCGATCTTAAATACCAGTATAAATAGTAAAAATGTAACCATGAATAAGTGCATTATGCTTGATTTTGCGACAATGCACTAGTTTCTCTGGCATGTATTTTATTACCATGATTTTGATAATAATACTAGTTTGTTTTTCTATATACTCGGATAAATATTATTTACATCGAACGTAAAATGATATACATGGAGTACTTAAATATTAAATGGTTTCTTAAATATAAACATTTTTTGATTTGTTCATAGTAAAATTGCATGGTATATAAGTTCATAACAGGTATTGCATCGTTGTAAACATCATTCGAGCATTGTCGTATTATAGTTATACATATTTTGAAGAAAAATAATGAAATGAAAGTACCTCTTCGTACAATAACAGTGCATGTAGTACATGCACTGTTATTCCTCCTTGTATGATTAATTGTATACCAAATGCAATGACCCTTTAAATAGGATGGGTTCTTCAACCTGTTCAGGGGAGGGGGTGACTATTTAAGCACCTGGGAGTCAGAGACTTATATTATTTACACTGAACGAAGAGTGATATACATGGAGTATTTACATATTAAATGGTTTCTTAAATATAAACATTTTTAGATTTGTTCATAGTAGAATTGCATGATATATAAGTTCATAACAGGTATTGCATCGTTGTAAACATAGCATTCTCGTATTATAGTTCTACATATTTTGAAGAAAAGTAAATAAATAAAAGTACATCTTCCTCGTACATGCACTGTTATTCCTCCTTGTAAGATTAATTGTATACAAAATGCACTGACCCTCTATTATAGGACGGGTTCTTCAACATGTTCAGGGGAGGGGGGTGACTATTTAAGCACCTGGGAGTCAGGGACGGACATGTACCCCGTGTCAGTCCACTGTGGTTCATTTCTGAGCTTGTAGATTCCGTAAGATGTAACTAAGGCTAGTCGGCTAAGCGTCTGACAGACATGCTTAATTTGTTTTGATACGATTATCAGTTTTAACATTCCTTTTAATGCTGCTTTATTTTCTTCAGAAATGTATCCCCTTGATCCAATTTCTACGCACCATAGTGTACACTTATAACCTGAGCGTTTCAGGTTATTAACCAGGGGTGTGTACTTAGTAACCTTGTACCTATGGCTATATTCGTCATGTTATTCTCAAATGGAACTGTCAATTCAAAGATGAATATTTCTTTTTCATGTGGGCGAAAAAGGACCATGTCAGGGCGGTCTGATGTTGGTAGTATGTTTACGGGAATAGTACTTCTGTTACTTGTCATGCTACCTGGTAAATCGACGTTTACACGTATGCTCTCGTTTGATACCAGTTCAGATGATTGCACTATACTTGCCATATGTAGCTCAAAATACTATCATGCCGCCATGTATACCGGCCTTGAGTTAACATCGTTTGACAATGGTTTAATACATGATGTAGGGTTTGCGTATTATTGCAAAGATCACATTTGCCTGTTAGGCGCTTTCCCCAGCTTTGTAGATTTCGGATCGAATGTAGGGAGTGCATCGATGGAAGCCCTAACGGCAAAACTTAACACTCTTCTGGGAAGATTATATATTATGCTTTTCCATGATATATCGGCATTTTGTTCGTTTAACAGGTTTAGGTATTGCCCTTGAACCACCAGCGTTTGGGTTTTACTGACCCACTTCTTATCCCTTTCTTCCCTGACGTCGGATTTCACTGCCTTTCTCAACATTTTCCAATTGTTACCTGACATTGAACTAACGACCTTTTCTACAACGACGGCCGCTTCTACATTTCCATAGGATTTGTTACTATAACTTAACTCACGATCAAGTTTTTGTTCAACAGCAGCCTGGACCCTTGTGTCAGCTCTTGTAAGACCATGAGCTATGCTCATGCAGTGGCATTCAAAATATACCTGTGACAATTGGGGAATATCTAATCCACTTGGACTGTGGATTATTGCAGGCGTGGCTCCGCGTGGGGGAAATTCTAACCACTTTTTCACGTACCTGCTACTGAGAGCATCTAGTTTAAACAATTGAGTTTTGGTGAGGTCGTGTACCGTCAAGAGAAATTTAATAGATGACAAAATGTATTTATCATATATCTTGAGCTTAAGTTCTGGTCTCACAAGAGTTGACTGTACATTTTCAAGCATTATTCGAACCTTGTCATGGATAAGGTCATACGCCCCCTGAGATGTACCTTTAAAGGTAATGTATGAACCTAGAAATTTTTCTGGCGAGTCTTTAACATTGACAAGAACATTTCCATTGATTGTAAAATTCACATCCTTTGGTTTTCCACCCGAGATAGACATCGATTTACATTTGCTAATTTTAAGCTGAAAATTCATGCTCTCTGTAATTTGAGCAATTTCATTCAGGAGCTTTTGATGCTTTCTTTTATCCGTGGTTACCAGAATGAAATCGTCTGCATAGGGGAGTGTAATGTATTTGTGACCATTAAGCATATACCCATGCGTATTCTCGTACTGCTTTAATCGTTCTATAATTGGGTTAAACACCAAAATGAATAATATCGGGGAATAAGGATCACCTTGGAAAGTTCCTCTTGCAAAACGAAACTTATCCGATCTCCAATCCGGTCCTTGAACATAGCCTGAGAGACGGCTATATAGATTGGTCACGTAGTTGACTATAGGGGGCGGGATTCCGTTTCTCTCGAGGGTATGTAACATCATTTCGTGATTGACTGAACCGAATGCATCCGCTAAGTCAAAAAATGTTATATGCGCAGTCCGCTTGACATGGCGAGCATGCGCAATAATCTCCCGAAGACATAAAGTATGATCTACGCATCCGCTTATTCCAGGCAGGAATGCTTTCTGTGTTTCATTGTCAATAAGTTTATTTGCGATAAGATATTCAATAGTTCTATCAGCCAAAATTTGATGAAATAGCTTTGATACACATGATGTCAAGCTAATCATCCTAAAATGTGAAGGGTCGGTGGTATCCCCACCTTTATGAATCAATGATATTCTACAATGAGACCATGTTTCTGGTGGATCTCCGAAGTGGAGTTGCTTTGAGAACAGTGTTGCCAAGAAGTGGTGGGTTGATGGAAGCCTTCGAAGCAGTCCATACAGGATACCGTCATCACCAGGGCTGACTGTGGTTTCTTCTTCTTTAATAGCGATCTCAAATGTTTCGGCAATACAGGGCTGAGGTCAAACGGGGTAGGTCTGTCGGTCGGAATGAATGGGAACCAATTAAGCTTTGTAACATCCAGTGGCGTGCTGCTAGAATATTTCTGGGGATAATACTGATTGGCATACTCTGCCGAAAAAGAGGGACGTGCAGGATCTGTTGATAAATTCCCCTCTGCGGATTTCTTTGCAAAAGACCAAAAGTTGTCTTTGATCTGCTTCTCTTGGAAACTCGCCGATTTTCCTTCTCGTTTCTTTACTTCTAGTCGCTTTAGATGGCTAACTGCTTTAATTGCATCATTAAACGCCTTTCTGTCCTCTGCTGTTGCATTTCTCGAGAATGCTTTCTTTCGGAGGGCATTCTTCTTTTTTCGTGCTGCCGCTAGAGTCTTTGGTTCGTGAGATATATATTTATCAGATTGCTTATTTGAAATTTCTGGCACTGAATTGAGAAATTCTGTTAACACTTCCGAAAAAGTATCTCCCGCCTGTTTTGGGTTTATGAGTCCATTACAAAGATCAAAGTGTGCCGGTGCTATAGTAGTGACGATAAATCTTGATTGAGTTCACGCCATTGGTTTTCATGGATTGTAGGGATTGTAAATTGGCGGCCATTGATCCGGTGACATTACATAGCATATAATATGCCTAGTAAAGTCATGTAGTACAACATACTGAATGTCATCGCTCCACTGATTGTAAAGAATATATATCCGGCAAGTGACAATGGAGTTTAACGACGAATTGTATAGTTGGCGTGTGTCTACGGCGCAACGTACAATGTTAGGTCTATAGCCTATAGGCCCCATATATAACGTATATGTTTCGTACTCACTCTGTATTATAATTATGAAGTTGAAAATGTCGGAGTTCTTGCCTATTCACGATGGAAATCTCATCACAAACGAATAGAAGTGACAAATATTGCACACTGACATGACTTAAAGTGACAAAAGTGGAGGTAAAGTAATTTTAGTTTGATAGATGTCGATATGACTTTGAGAAAAGGAAATATAAAATGGTTTATATAAAATGATTATTATTCAAAATATGTTTTGTAAAAACAGAATTTTAATTTTAAGATACACAGGGTCGTGGTTTATATATATATGTGTTATGTAGAAATAATATATGTATATATATATAATAATGCGATATTTCAGCAAGGATAATTTATCAGTCGTTTATTGCACTAATCCAAATACGTTGTATACTTTTTTTCTTCCAATACAATAAAGATATTTTCCTTGGTTCACATATACCCCTCTCCTCTATTTATCTCTCCCACAATCTTAATCTCCGCTATTCTAAGCTTTTTGTATTTATAATCCTAGTGCCCCGCCCCCCCCCAATACTCTCTCCGACTCCATCCAAACTCCCTCTCTCCCGCCCATATCTTCTTTTCTCTCTCTCTCCCTCTCCTTCCTACTCATTGTGTGCGTCTCTCTCTCTCTCTCTCCCTCCTAGGGGCGGATCTAGCTTTTTGCTAAGGGGGGGGGGGGGGGTAACCGAAATACGATGTGGCGCATCGTCCACGAGCCGCATAGCAATTTTTTTGTTGTTCCTATTTTGAAGCCCCTTAAGTGATGTTTTCCTGGCATCTACTAATGTTGGGTCTGGACACATGATGGCATTTTTCTATGCACATCACATTTTCACTTGGCAGTCAAAGGGGGGGGGGGGTTAAACCCCTACCCCCCTGCTCCCTCACCCTTCCTTCCCTCATGTGCCTCTCTCTCTCCCTCCCTCTCCTCCCTACTCATTGTGTGTGTGTGTCTCTCCATCCCTCCCTCTCCCCCCTACTCATTGTGTGTGTGTGTCTCTCTCTCCCTCCCTCTCCTTCACCCTTCCTTCTCTACTCATGGTCACAAGTCATGTTCTACAATGTCGATCGCTTCTTTTTTTTTCTCCATTTCTGGGAACTTGTAATAATTGAGCCTTTGTTCCAATGACAAGACAAGCAAACACATTAACTTGATGTTCATCAAATTTAATAAAAGTCGTCTTCCAAAATCACTGGTGAAGATTCAATAATCTTCAATATGAAAAACAGCACATAACAAACATCATATTAATCTGTCCATAAGTTAAACATTTCAATAACCTACCCAAATGTGTGGCCGTGGTCTACTATCACATTAATTTCTATTAGTCTTTTAAGTTTTAAACCGATTTTCGGGACGGAAAGCAGTTGAAATAAAATACAAATCTTTAAATGCGAATAAATCGAAAAGTAGTTTTCGAGTCGATTTCTTGCGCGCTATTTCTTCTGCCAGCTGTGCGACGAGTTAAACGTTTTATTTGTCATAACTCTCTCACATACTATGGATATCTGTTGTTTTACCTTTGAACGTGAATGTCAAAACTATCTCCCTCAAGCGCTATGGATATCTGTTGTTTTACCTTTGAACGTAAATGTCAAAACTATCTCCCTCAAGCGCTATGGATATCTGTTGTTTTACCTTTGAACGTGAATGTCAAAACTATCTCCCTCAAGCGCTATGGATATCTGTTGTTTTACCTTTGAACGTAAATGTCAAAACTATCTCCCTCAAGCGCTATGGATATCTGTTGTTTTACCTTTGAACGTAAATGTCAAAACTATCTCCCTCAAGCGCTATGGATATCTGTTGTTTTACCTTTGAACGTGAATGTCAAAACTATCTCCCTCAAGCGCTATGGATATCTGTTGTTTTACCTTTGAACGTGAATGTCAAAACTATCTCCCTCAAGCGCTATGGATATCTGTTGTTTTACCTGTGAACGTGAATGTCAAAACTATCTCCCTCAAACACTATGGATATCTGTTTATTGACCTTTGAACGTGAATGTCAAAACTATCTCCCTCAAACACTATGGATATCTGTTTATTGACCTTTGAACGTGAATGTCAAAACTATATCTCTCAATACGCTATGGATATCTGTTTGACCTTTGAGCATGAATGTCAAAACCATATCTCTAAATACGCTATGATTGTCTCATTTGACTGGATAGCCTCCAAATCTTTACTTTGAAACAGTTGCATAATATTGCCACATAGCATGAATTAATATGTAGAAAAATATTGTCCTAATATGTTTGCAAAATGTGAAGACAATATTCATCTGAAGTAATAAAAGTTGATTAATAGTTACTTGGAAATGTACACATACATAGAAATACGTTACTTCATATCAGGCGCGTACGCAGGATTTTTTCAAGGGGGGGTTTCAACATTTATAAATAAGGTCAAAATTTTTCGCAACGACTCAGCCGACCGCTGAATAAGCGGGGGGGGGGGGGGGGGGGGGGGGTCTCGAAATTTGAAAATTTGACATTTTGCTCTGTTGGGGGGGGGGGGGTAAGGTCAGGTTATTTAGGTCAGCCATGGGAATTTTTTTTTTTTTTTTTTTTTTTTAATAAAAAAAAAATCCAAAAGGGGGGGGGGGGGGGGGTTTACTTACAAAAAAAAATACCAAAGGGGGGGGGGGGGGGGTTTAACCCCCAAACACCCCCCCCCCCTTTGTGTACGCGCCTGCTTCATATACCATTGAACAGAAATCATGAAAAACTGATAATTTCCATTATAATTATATCTACATATCTGAAAAACAGACAAACTGCTACAAGAGAAAACCAAACGTAATACTGCTACAAGAGAAAAAAAAGAGATAATCAAAGCGTAAAATGTCTACAAGCAAAAACCAAGCGTAACATTGCCAGAATAGAAAACCAAACTTAAAACTGCTACAAGAAAAAAACCAGCGTAAAACTGCTACAAAAGAAAACCCAGCGTAAAACTGCTACAAGAGAACACCAAACGTAAAATGCTACAAGAGAAAAAACAAGAGTTTAAGGGTTACAAGAGATGATCAAAGCGTAAAATGTCTACAAGCAAAAACCAAGCGTTAAATTGCCAAAAGAGAAAAAAAAAAAGTATAACGGCTACAAGAGAAAACCAAGTGTAAGACTGCTACAAGGGAAGCCTTCCTATTTGATGAACATTGAGCACCATTTTCCTTCATTGATTCTGTATTTCATTTACATTTCTTTTTGTGTTTACTTAATGTTGATGACTCACCATATGCCTTACCACATTGATCACATATAAATGGCTTCTCACCCGTATGCATGCGCATATGTTTCTTGAGATCACTAGCTTGATAACATGCCTTACCACATTGATCACATACATGTACATAGGGCCTCTCACCTGTATGGATACGTTTATGTTTCTTGAGATCACCAGCTTGAGTAAATGCCTTACCACATTGATCACATATAAATGGCTTCTCACCTGTATGGATACGTTTATGTGTTATGAGATTACTTTTATAACCAAAAACCTTACTGCATTGATCACATGCATAAGGTTTCTCACCTGTATGAATTCGTTTATGTTTTGTGAGATTATTCGTTTGATCAAATGCCTTGCCACATTGATCACATATAAATGGCTTCTCACCTGTATGGATACGTTTATGTGTTGTCAGAACATGAACTTGACTAAATGCCTTACCACACTGATCACATGCATAGGGCTTCTCACCTGTATGGATGCGTACATGTCTTGTGAGACCATGTTCTTGATTAAATGCCTTACCACATTGATCACATACAAAGGGCTTCTCACCTGTATGGTTGCGTACATGTCTTGTAAGATTACCTGCATTGTTAAATGCCTTACCACATTGATCACATGCATAGGGCTTCTCACCTGTATGGATGCGTACATGTCTTGTGAGATCACTAGCTTGATTAAATGCCTTACCACATTGATCACATACATAGGGGTTCTCACCTGTATGGATGCATTTACCTGTTCTGAGATCACCAGCTTCAAGTTGATTTAATGCCTTAATACCACATTGATCGCGCTTATAGGGTTTCTCACCAGTATGGATACGTTTATGTTTTGTGAGATCACCAGCTTGATCAAATGCCTTGCCACAGTGATTACATACATATTTTTTTTTAGTACTTCTGATTTCTCCTTTGATGAACTGTAGAATGTCTTTCTTTGGTGCACCTGCTGGCGGGACAATACCATAGTGTCCATGTTTGTACTTGAGATGCTTCGCTAAAACAAGAGGAATGGCATAGAGTGATCCACAGTACTCACATCTATAGACTCCAGAATCTATTGAGAATGACAAACAGGTTCACAATGTTATAATCATTTTAATGAAGTCATCTCCATCAGACTAATTCAAAGTTATGCAGACAATATTCATTACATGTGTTCGGATGGAATATACAGTAATTTGTTTTGAATGAGGTTGAAAATAACAACAAGAACTCTTTTATTTAGAATATTTTACATCACATTGACTGTGCATAAATATTGTCAACTTCTCACAATATCATTAAATATTATGTTTACTGATTTCATGAAACGTCACAAAAGGCAAAATATTATTCAAATTTAACAAAAACAAAAAGGGATTGTTATTTGATTGATGTTACATGCAGGGGCGTCGCTAGAGGGGGTGCCGGGGGTTGGAACACCCCCCCCCCCCCCTCCCATCAGGCATTTGTTGGTAAAATTGTGCTGCCGTCTGGTAAAATGAGAAAAGGGGAGGGAAAAAAATGAGAGAGAAAGAACAAGAAAAGAAAAGAAAAAAAAGAAAGGGAAAGAAAGGAAAAGATAGGAAAGAAAGAAAAAGATAGGAAAAGAAAGGAAAAAGAGAAGAGGAAAAAGAAAGAGAAAAAAGAGGCAAAAAAAAAAGGAAAAGAAAGAGAAGAATTAAAAGAAAGAAAGAAAAGAAAGAAACAAAAGAAAAGGAGAAAAGGAAAAAAAAGGAAAGAAAGAGAAAATGAGATGAAAAGAGAAATGAGACAAAAAGAAATGGGGGGATGAAAGAGAGGAAAGAGGGGGGGGGGGGTAAGAGAGAGAGAGAGGGGGGGGGGGGTTAAGAGAGAGAGGGGTTGTTGGGTGGAGTAATCTCGTCAAGGGAGCAAGAAAGATACGCATAGATATGTTGCTGTGTCGGGTCAGCTGTGTCACTATTCTCGCTCGATCCTCATGTACTATATCCAATGAATGCAGAAGTTTAAACTTAGCAAGATGTATAATGTCGGTAGGCCTGTGATGGCCTCTACAGGCCCCCCCCCCCCCCCCCCCCCCCACTGAAAAATTTCTAGCGACGCCCCTGGTTACATGGTTCATTAGAATACAAATTTATTACAAAGCTGTATGCTAACCATCAGGAACATGTTCTTTGTTGTAGGACTTGCGGCTCACTGCTCTCTTCGGGTATCTAGACTGTCTAGTGGCTGGTTGGGGTTTCTCCTTTCTCCTGTCTGAAATAAAAATATGCACAAATTGATTTAGTTTATTCCCAACTTGTCCTTATCAAAATGACTGAGATTTTCATCTTATAGTTTAATTGTTGCTGTTAACAGCCAACCCTGGCATGAATCCGTCTGTCCTATAACTTCACATATTAATTTGTCTTAAATAAGATTACAGTCGCTAACTTAACACATGCACGTGCACGCACCGACCGTCGGGACAGTATTGTGCTTCAGTTTGCTGTGAATCCCAAGAGAAAGTGCATATTATAAGTCTTTGTTTTTCGGAAAATACTCTGAAAAAGATAAGAAAATTGACACGAAACAGGTAAAAACATATCAACTTTTAAATCATGATCTTGATGAATATTAATTTCATTTTGGGTATGTTGGAGTAGGGTATCTCCATGCCGGAGTTTCGGGTCTAATTTTGGATAGACTTCTGAAGTGAACTTAAGGAGGCGAGTTGGCTCAGTCGGTTAAGCGTCCGTCTGTCGAACCAAAGATCCCGGGTTCGACTCCCACCCAGGTGGATGACTGAAGCCTGCGTTATGTGTTAACGTGCCCCTTCCCTTGTTCATAGATGCAGGTTATGTCAAGTGGAAAACACTCCGTCCCTCCCTCGGATAGGACGTTAAATGGAGGCCCTGTGTAGAAGATTCACTACCTTTGCACATTAAGAACCCCTGCACTATTCGTATAAGAGTAGGGGGAAACCTGGTGTAGTGGTCCACCTGCACATACCCCCAGTATAGTACGATAATACTCTGTAAAGAGGTCTGTACTCAAAAAGGAGTATCTTTTGAAACATCGGTGAGCCTTGAAATTTGAAATGTGCTCTTCTGAGTAGGTCTAGTTGATTTTTTTAAATTATCCAACCATAATGGTGAAAGACAATCCAAAAGGGAAAATCGAAAAATCATTCAGCGCTAGAGGTCAATACGCATTAGCATAATAATAGCATCGACAGTGCGTTAATCTTCATTTCATGAAGCCTGCACTTTTCAGGAAGAAGAAGTCCCTATGCTTTACTGGAGTGGTTTAATATATAAGCAATTATCAATAGTAATAGTAATACATGTACAACAACCAGTACAAGCCAACTCACACATCTTCTAACCTTAACATAAAACAGGAGATTTGCTCCAGACCAAAGATAAAGTTGGAGATTCATTCTACACTAGCTAGTACTAGACTAACAATCGTAAGATAAGCTTTGAAAAACCTTGAAACAGTTCAATTTCATGGTCATGCATTGCATGACGTTCATAACTAGACAGGCCTGAGAGCTCGAGAGTGTGTGGCTTTGCACTGGGAAAAAGTCTAAAAAGCCAGATTTTGACATTTATATTCTGCGCGAAATCGGATCAAATAACAGGCGCTCATCATTTTGTCAGCGGCAAGTCTTGAATCGTTTGCACACAGTGACAGTCACACATCCTGGCTGTGTATTATAAAGCTGTGCTATTGTCGATTCTCAACTTCCCGATCAGCCGCATCGGCATTATTGTGTGCATTTCTGTGTTGTGAGTGTTTTGACTATTCATGTATTCAAATACTGACACGGTATACGTAGTGCAGTGCTAAAGGTCAATACGCCATTAAAAAAAATAATATAATTAATTCTTAGGTAGTCACAAATATCTATTCATCATGTTTTATACGGCTCAGAGGGGACCCTACAGTCCTAATAAATAGCGATACTGGTGAATGAGATAAGATAAGATAAGATAAGATAAGATTTTATTCGTCTTTCTTTCAAATGACATACAGAGCATAACATTGGATCATAACACATTTACAGTGCAAAATAACAAATTATTGCAATGATAAAAACAAAGTTAACTAAAAGAAAGACGAGGAGACCCTGGTAAAAGCAGAGCTTGTAATTATTAGGGTCCCCTCTGAGCCGTATAAAACATGATGAATAGATATTTGTGACTACCTAAGAATTAATTATATTATTAAAAAAAAAATATTTTTAGTTTTCTTTACTGACAACTAAATTTTCTTATACAAGTGATCTGAAAATATGGCAAATATATTTAGTATGCTGCTCGTATGTGTGCCATGTGAACGCACGCCATAAAACTCCTACAGGAACAACAACAGTGACATTGCATTGGGCGAGAGGTAGCTGCATGCTGTGTATAAAGCCAAGAGATCTCGAAGTTTTCATCGGGCCGCGGCTGGGTACGTACGCAGAGCTGAGCCTCTGCTAAAATGTTCGAGAGAAGCCAGAAAAAACACAAATTATGCACGAAAATTTCAGGTATGTTCAAATTATTATCGTTAACAACCACACATCATATTTTACATCATTGAAAGCCGAAAACTCCCATTTTATAGTCAGTCTAAGCACTCCAGCAAAGCATTTGGAGAGTCAATGCTAATGGCGTATTGACCTTTAGTACTGCACTATACGTTACTAGAAGATTTACAACTTCGTATCTCTGCTTTTGAATGAAGCTCCGACGCCAATCCCTTACACGCCAATCCCTTACACGCCAAATTTGAGCCCAACTGAACTTGAGATCATCACACAACAATCTGATATGAGCTTGTTTATGATATCTTGTCTAATAAACTTCTTCATAAGATTTACGATGATTATATTACTTTGAATTGTTCCATTCGTAATTACAATACTACAATAATTGCTCAAATATATCCACCTCTGCAACCACCTACTATCAACTTAACTCAGAATTGAATTTTTTGTTTACAAAGGACCAGTGATTATTTGGAATAGGCCTAGCTAGATCTATATAACCTCCCAACTATAATCTCAAGAATAAGTAAGTCAGATCAAACCGTTTAGCTAAGCAACTTATAAATGATGAATATTTTGTTGATGTCAAATTCTTTTCTTTTCTTCCTTATCAACGTTTTAATATTGTTTATTTTGATGTTTTTCTTTTATTATTTTTTGATATTGTTTTCTTTAATTTTGTAAAGGGGGGGGGGGGGGGGTGGGGCACAACATAATTTCCTTACAGAGATGCTGTCAATTAAACACTTCCACTAAAGGGTCATCACCTCAAAGAGGATGGGGGCTGGGGGGGGGGGGGGTGAGGAGTTCGGAGGCACATGTGCTATATTGCTGAATCGCGCCAACACAAAATCCTCCTTTGAAAACACTATGGGCATGCGGAATCGGATTTCGGAATTAGAAATTGAATTCCTGTTACTCATCATTTGTATGTGATTCAGTTCAGGTTTCATAATTATATTCTTTTTGGTTAACAAATACAAACAATTTTTAGTCCTTATTGCTTTTTTTT